>NC_067488.1:28395538-28503038 GCF_947179515.1 Apodemus sylvaticus
ATGTAATTCTTACAGAATTTGTAAAATATTATGTCCAAAATGAGATAAAAGGCTATAGCTGAGAAGAAAATATTGGGGCAGAAGGCTGGGGAGTTTGCAGAGAGTACACCTAAAACTCTGCCTACAAAAATAAGCCTAAAACATTTACTACCTAGTATTTTCAAGAAAAAAAAATCCAGTCCGTGGTTGCACACATGGACCCAAGTCATCTGCACAGCTAAAGAATGCTCATGAGCGTGTTTGAAAACAGGACATGCAATAAAAGAATATTCTTAATTTGTGCATCCTGATAAAACACAGTAAGGACTTACTATGGGCCAGGCACCATCTAGCCACATAAAAGAAAACTAATATAATTTAATAATTTAAAAAGGCAGACCCGTGAGGTTCTGTGGCCTCAGAGTCCCTACCTCGACTGGAGGTATTTACCAGCAGATTGTGATGAAAGTGCACATATTTTGAAAGTGAAATCTTTAAAAGAACAATGAAGAATGAAATGTTTCAGGGCCCTGAGAATGAGATCAGCGTTTCCCCAGCTTAGTCAATAGCAGGTGATGAGCCAAGCCCCGTGCAATAAAAGGGCGTTTGTGGACTTGTACGGAAGAAATTTGGGAAGCCCTCAAAGGCCAGCGCAAACAAAGACTGAGAAGTTTCATCAAGGTCGAAGGGAAAATGAGCCCATTGGCTCGGGCTGCAAAAGCCTATCTCCCGACACTGAGTCAAGCCGAATAGGACACTTAGTGCTTAGTGAGAGCAGTCCCTGTGTTTGTAACAGGAAAAGATAGCTTAATGGATCTGTAGCCGGAGAAAAGAGAGCTGGGTTTCTTGTACACGCACTGGGAGTTAGTAGTTCGATCCCACGCCTGGGAGTTAGTAGTAAGCGCTTGTTTTGCGAGCAAGAATAAAGGACTTCAGAAAGTTTCCCATCATGCACTAGAGACAAGGCTGGTGGTTCTCCGACCATTTCCACAGGCAGTGAAGAGGCAGGCAGTGCACCTGAAGTTGTGTGGTTTATTGAAAATATTTCTGTGCTATTTGGTATGGGGGGGGGGTGTCTTGATTTTCGTTTACCGCCCTTTCAAAGATTGCAGAACACGAGGCTGGGAGGTGGCTCAGTCGGAGCAGTGGCTTTGTAAACATGAGAGCCTCTTTTTAACAACAGTTTGTGATGGCCAGGCTCACAGATGTGGTGTGGTGTACTGAAACATGACTGACCCACCATGCTGCCCCAGTCTCTTGAGTGCTGAGATTATAGGTCTGTGTCACCACACCCAGCTCCTGTTTCAAGGGCAGTGTCCATAAAGTCTCTTTTATAGTCTCTTAGGCAGTGCAAAAGTGACCAGAATATGTAAATACACAAGCCTGGCTGTGTGGCTATAAAACTCTGCTCATGGATTTAATCTGTGGTTTATAATTTATTGACCCCCTAATCCAAATCACTCATTTATATATATTTTTGAGACAAGTTGACACAAGGCCTCCCTCTGTAGCTCAGGCTGCCCTGGAATTCACTCTGCGGCTCAGGCTGGCCTCAAATTTGAGACTTGCTTCACCTCTACAGTGTTAGCATTAGAGGCATGAGTCACCACACCTGGCTTAAAGCATTAATTTAAACAGTTTCTCTATTTCAACCTATTTTAGATGAGCAGGTGATATAGTTTGCTCTCTGGACAGTTGCTAGCCCTGTAAAATGCAACATTATTTCCTTCACGTTTTCTGAAAGTTTTTTTTTTTCTTTTTGAGAGCTGTACCCCCAGCAGGAATCTTTCCTCTCTCCATTGCTACATTTTCCTGGCGAGGCAGCCAACAGGATGCTGCGGAACTCCAGCCTTCAGCAGCCTGTTATGCAGAATTGTTACACTTGGTAATTTGCCTTGAACTTTCCATACTTTGAAGGCTCTTTTCTTGGCTCAGGCCTCTCATCTGAGTTTCCCGAGAGAATCACGGATTCAAGGCCAGTCTGGACAACTTGGTGACCCCTGTCTGAAAATAAAATGTTAAAAAGAAAGGAAGGAAGAAAGGAAGAAAGAAAGGAAGAAAGGAAGAAAGGAAGAAAGGACGGAAGGAAGGATGGAAGGAAGGAAGGAAGAAAGAAAGAAAAAAAAGAAAGAAGAAAACAAAGGCTTGATGACAAGTGTGCTTGCCTGCCTTCAATAGTCAGTCTCTCTCCTCCCGCTGCCACCAGGGGTGGGGGTAGATGGGAGGATGGGAGGACAGACATAGGGATTTAATATCATACACAGGCTCAACCTTGATCTCGAACCACATCCTGCCTCTGCCTCTGTACTGATCCTGGTTGTCCCCTCTGCACCTGCTGTATAGAATTTACCAGGCCCATGCGTCTGGTCTATGATCTGGACTGCCATGTAAGTGCTTGGAGGATTCCAGGAAGAAAGGCCAAATAAGCAGAGAGGTGTTAGAAAGGCACTGAAACTTATCAAAAGCTTATAGAATAAGTTTGTAATTAAGAAAATATACTATATACTATATATATACATATATATCATGATGTCATACATATATGATGTATATATCATACATATTATATGCTATACCACATATAGTATATACACACTTTATCATCTATAGTAATTTAAAAACTATTTCAAAGAATGGGGGCATACAAAAAAAAGCTCAGTGGTGTGGTGGACGGGGCAGTCCAGACCTGTTGCGACACCATCGGGTGTTGACTTGTGCCAAAGAGTCACAGTTTTCTTTGGAGATGGAAAATCATACTGATGTTGTGAATCACACAGAGCTGTGTGCACGCCATCCTTTGGAACTGATGCCGATGATGGCAGGATGGTTGTGCTTACTGAGCACATCCTATGTGGTGGAACTGCGTGAGCTGTTGCTTGGGCTTTCTCCACCGAGTCCTGGCTACAGCTCTGCTGGATGGACACTGTCCTCCCTTCATCTGAGCCTTGGATACTGTGTGCACCCTGGCCAGGGCCATAGAGCGTGCATGTGCAGGGGCTATTCTATCACTATAGAATAGTAATACATGGGTCTATTCCGTTCCTTCCCTTTACACTCTGGATGGACTTGCCCCACATTCTGTGACCAAGGCTTCTGCCAGGCCCTTTATCTGCCTCCACCTGTTTTGCAAAGATCACAAAGCAAAACAAAGCAAGAAGACAGAACAGAGAACTCCAGCTTGCTTGTGAGGGAGAGATGGGAGCAGGAGTGAAAGTATATCTTTTTTTCTTGAAGTGCCAAAAGGTCAGTCTTTGTATAGCCCAGGTAAGCTCTTTACCACAGGACTGTATCCTTGGTCCTGAAGAGCTGCACCAGTCACACATAGGGTGATCCAGTCCCTTGGTGAGGAGTAGGCAGGGAAAAGGGAGGAAGTCTGAGAATAGCTTCTGGCATTTGGGTAAGCTGATGCTTTCTTTTTCTTAAAATTAAATCCAATGATTATTTATGTGTGTGTGTGTAGGGCTGTGTGTGTCACAACATATATGTGCAGAATAGAGGAAAACTTTGTGGAGATAGTTTAGTACCATCTGTCTTTATAAGGGCTCCCAGGGTTGAACTCAGGTCATCAGGTTTGTGTGGCAAATGCCTTTATCTCTTGGGCCATCTTGCCTGCCCAGGCTGACAATTCGGGAAGTTGATTTAGAAAGCTGGATAACTCAAGACTTATCAGTAAGCGCTTAGGGTGCAATACGGTTTGTGAGACATTGGCAAACGGAAACAAAGTCTGTTGGAGATTGGCTCTAATTCAATTGGGAATCTGCATGTCCTTGTCTAAAGGTCCTTTCCCCAGTGGGTTTTTGACCGATCAATAAAGATGCCAGTGGTCAATGGTTGGGTGAGGGGAGACAGGGCAGGACCCTTAGAGTTGCTGTCGGGGAGGAGATGGAGGATCACCATGATACATTGGGAGGCTAAAGAGATTTAGAGCTGCAGAGAGAGGGTCATGTGAAATGTAGGAGGAAAGGGAAAGTGACCCCTGAAAGGGCTGCCCAAGAAGCGTCTTGGGCAGCAGAGACCAATGGGCCACACAGAAAGTAACAGGGCAGCAAAGTTAAAAGTCGATTTAGAAGGTGTTGAGCCAGGAGTCCTGGAGGGAAAAGTATGCTAGCCGTGGGAGGATTAGAACTGCCCAGCCATTAAATTACAAATAAGCTAATGTGTGTGTGTCTTCCATTCACGAATCCAAAGACTTCCTGGGCTGTTGGCTGGAAGCACACGACCTGCTGGGTGCACAAAATGATGTAGCTAAAAACTCACTGCTACAGAATCCATTGTCTACTTGGAAAACACACACTTATTAATTACTCTACGTGGTCCACGGTTAATATTGTCTAGCACGCACCGGACACCATGAGGGACGTTGGAAATACAGAAATGAATCAGATTCTGTTTAGGGTACTGAGTGTGAGACTGGGGTTTGGACATTGGAATGCTAGCTCCATTATGCTGCCTGCATGACTCCATAGTCACCTACTGAGTCTCAGGCTCCTCATCTGTAAAATGGGTCTCATTAGTTGCAGCACTGTCCTCAGGGCTTGGTGGTGACAAGAGATGAGGGAAGCCTCATGGTAAGTGAGCTAATTTGAGATTTTTAGAGCAGTGCCTGGTATATAAAGTATGCTGTGTTGGCAGAGGATCTCTCTCTCTCTCTCTCTCTCTCTCTCTCTCTCTCTCTCTCTGTGTGTGTGTGTGTGTGTGTGTGTGTGTGTGTGTGTTGCTTTCTTCATTTAAGGAACTGAAGGGTTGATCAGATCTGTCATGTTCTTCGTGTTGTGTTTGGATCACAGGACTCTCTTTCCTTCTTGTTTCCCATCCTTTGGTTCTACACGGTCTGCACTATCCAAGCAGTACTCTGTCATGAGAAAAAAATATAAGTCTCAAAGCACTCCATGATTGCTTCTCTGTTTTATGCTATCTATTGATAAGATGGGGTGAGCAAATGTGCAGCGGGAGAGGCTGGGAGGGCAAGGTGCTTGGATAGCACACAGCAAAATGCCACCCACTGGCCCGGGAGGGGAGGGGTGAGTGGAGGGAGGAATAGTTTCCATTTTTGTCAGGGACCTCACTGTCCTGTGGAGCAGATGCAGCTTTCAGCCTCTGGCAGTGAGGATGGCAAGACTGAGCAGAACAGAGCCCATATTTGGCCAGGGAAGAGGTTCACTTCTCTCCACACCCTCTGACTCACCCTCCCGGCCCGCCAGCCTGGGGCTGAGCTCACAGCCCTCTGACTCAGGCACTGTGGGGTACCCTCTTCAGAGAGGGAGGCTGTCCTAGCACCAGGCTGCAGCCTCTGTTGGGACTCTTTGTGTTTATTAGTCCCTGCTCTTCTGGGGTTGAGCCTGATGCTGTCTTTGCTGTGGCCCCTCACAAAAGCCCTTTCCACAGAGAATGGCCACTCTGAAGACACCCTTGCATCCAGAAATGGGTCCTGCGAAGGCTGACTTTGTTTTGGGATGTCACCCTTGTGTCTCCTCCTGGAGTAAGCAGTTGACGTCACTTGGATAGATGGAAGAGTTTCCTCTGATGGCAAGAGGGAGGTGGTGGGAATAAAGGGGTGGAGAGGTAGGTGTGAGTGTTCTATATGACCTCACCCCTCTCTAGGGTTTATGGCTACATGTGTTAGCCAATCTCAGAGGAGATAGAAGCTATAGAGTGAACTTTTCAGGCTGGAAGAGCACAGGCTAGGAGGAGCTGTACTCAGTCCCTTATGACTTTTTTTGTGTGGTCCCTGGAGATTAAGCACTCTCAACTCTGACCCAGCCAGCTGGTTGTGTTCTGATTCCTCTCCCGATGACTGACAGGCATGCTGAACTTTGGTCAGTTCTGAATACTTGGAGATCTGGTGAATTTCACACCCCAGATCTACTTCCAGAGGTTGTCACCTTACTGGTGCTCAGGTGTGTTCTGGGCAACTTCAGAGCTGCCTGGGTGACTCAAGGGTGCAGGAAAAGGTCTCCACCTTGCTCTAGTGAGTCAGGGTGACTGATAAGCCAGGCTACACACTCCACTGCACTTAACATCTGGTCAGGCACAGAAAGGAGCCAGTCAGGCTAGACGTAGCACATGAAACACATGTGAACTGCAGAAGATGGAGTGTGACTGTTAGCCGGATGGCACAGCCCAGTGGCTACTGACTACTGACCTGAAACCAATTGGATTATTGGCACACCTGAATGCACAGGAAGCCAGGGGGCCGCATCTCCTGGAGTTTTAAGCAATGCCAAGAAATAGGGGCTGGGGAGATGGGTCAGTGGGTCACTTGATGCACACGTGTGAAGACTGCCAGAATCCATTAAAAGCCATGTGGTCATGGTGGCCCACCTGCAATCTCAGCATGTGAGAGGTAGAGATGTGATCCTCAGAGCAAGATGGCTAGCTAGACCAGCTGAATTAGTGAGCTCTAGGTTTAGTGGGAACCCTTGTCTCAGTGTAGAGGATGAGAGTGGTAGGAAGTCAGTATCAGCCTTGGGCAGGTGTACACTCACCTGCACACATGGGTATTTCCACATATATGAATCTGCACACACATGACACACTCACACTCAAAAGAGAGAAACAAATGCCAAAAGTAGAGCTTTTAATTAAATGTCTTCTGATTTTATTTATTTATTTATGTATTTATGTATGTATTTATTTTTGGTTTTGGTTTTTTTGAGACAGGGTTTCTCTGTGTAGCCCTGGCTGTCCTGGAACTCACTCTCTAGACCAGGCTGGCCTTGAACTCAGAAATCTGCCTGCCTCTGCCTCTCAGAGTGCTGGGATTACAGGTGTGTGCCACTACCGCCCGGCTATATCTTCTGATTTTAACTGTGATTTCATGTATAAGACTTACACAGGTTGAAGTCAGATAGGGTCCCAGCCCTGAAGGGGCGAAGTGGACACAGGGTCCCACCTTTAAAAAAGTTCTTTGCAGCTAATAGTCACAGACAAAAGGAGTGTCATTGGGTAAATCAACCACATTCCCAGGCAGCCCCACGTAGACAATACAAAGCAAACTCCATTTTATTTCATAGTATGCTGTACTCTAAACAGAATAGTCTAAATGTGTCCTGAGGTTTACTGATGACACACACACACATACACACACACACACACACACACACACACACACAATGTCTATTCCAACTCTGGAGATCACCTGTTCCAGTTTTCTGAAATTCTCCTGTCTGTAGCTTTAAAGGCTCTCATCTTATTCAAACAAAGATGGAAGTCTCAGGGCGGTGGCCCTGGTAAAGTGTCACTTCCTGGCTTGCTAGCATCAACTGTGCAATCTACCACACCCATGTCTGAAACTTGGGTTTTTATACCTATTTGCTCGTGGTTGTGGTCACCTGACTTAATCATTATGGGCTTTGCCTCATTGATAGTATGGAGATCATACTAATCACAGGCTGTGGCGAGGCTTAAATGTGCCGTGCACATGAAATGCTCCTGAACAGTACTAGCAATACTAGCAGTCACCAAATGCTACATGAATGTTAGCTGTTACTATTCAGTTTTTGCACCAGAGGATGGAATATGGCGAGCACTACTGATCAGTGCACATACCTCGAACGCCTTGGCTGTAGGTCTGTCAGAACAAGCGCAGTGCAGAGCAGAGGGCCAGAGAGCTGGATGCTGAGTGGAGGCACCTAGAACTGTGGGCTATGCCTTTATGGAAGTCACTTCTCTGTGGCTCATGACTTCAGCTGTAAGCTGTGTTAACCACACTCACCTTCAAGGACGCTGTGCGACTGTGAGACCCTTTTAGGGGATACGTTTCAGGGAGGAGGCTATTGTGCTTTGAATCTGAAGTGCCCCTTGACTAGTTTGTGTTTTCAGTACTTGGCTCCTGACTGATGATGGTGTTTCGGTAGGGTTTGGAAACGTTCTGTGCTGGTAGCTAGGTGGAGGGAGGCTATTTCCTGTTGCTCTCTGATTCTTGCCTACTGTGATGTGAACAGGCTTCACATACTCTTGCTGACAGGTTGCTCTGCCACAGTGCATGGGGCCAAGGGATTACAGGCAGAGCCCCCTGAAACCATGAGCTGGGATTAATCACACTTTCTTGTTTCTATCAGAATTCTGGAGCATAGTCACATAAACGTAACTAATACAGGAACTGTTCTGTCCTTATGCCTCGTGAACGGCCCCATGCAAAGGCTTGTGGGAAAAATATAAGCAATAGCCATGTTGTAAAGATATATAAGTATTGAACGAAACCTAATTGGTCACTACAAGATGTTTTATGACCTCAAAAGGAAGTGCAATAGTGTCATGCCTTGGTGAGTTTTGGATGGGGTCTTGTGGCCAGAAGTTCAAAACTCTTTCTAAGATCGCTGTAAGAAGGGTCTGCTGCCCTCAGCCATTCCATGTTTTTTTTTTTTTTTTTATATACATTTCACTTACAAAGTGACCTTCTGGCCAGGAAAGTGGTGGCACTTATCTTTAATCCCAGCACCTGGGAGGCAGAGGCAGGTAGATCTCTGAGTTTGAGGCCAGCCTGGTCTATGGAGTTGAGTGTGAGGACAACCAGGGCTGCATGGAAAAACTCTGTCTTGAAAAACCATCCCCCAAAGAGTGACCTTTTGGTTGGTCAATTTTGCTGTAGGGCCTTTATACTTTTTAAATGAAAGAAATCTGTTTATTCAGGAGCTGCACAGCTAATATAATTTCTGTTATCCACCCCCAGCCCTGGAAGACTTTGGTCTGGCAATAGTTATTCAGTTCAAGGTTCCGTAGGCAGGTCTGTGGTCTAGGTTATGCTTGGATGGTTTTGGTGTGGCTCATTCAAGGGTCAGTGGTTGGCTGGTTATTGTTGAGTAGCTAGACTGGGCTGGCCTGGGCTGCCCACTGGTGACTGTTCAGTACCTCATTATAAAAGCAATATTCCTAGCCCTTGAGTTAGTCATGCCATGCCCTTTACATTGTCCAAAACAATCCCAAAGCCAGCGATGGCATTAAGAGGGCACCATCAAAGAATATGGATGTGGGAAGAGATGGCAAACATCAGATACCAGTTGACTATGGTGATAAGTAGATGCTATGTACATATAGATCCTAGTAAAGTTAAGATGGAGAGTAAACTTGTGGGAGGAGAAACTTGAAAGTTAACCTTCATTAGGGAAGCAGGTACAGGTAAACACTCAAAAGCAAGAAACACGGTAAGGAAAAGTAGTCTGCCCACTTGTGACTCTGAGTTCGAACCTCCAATAGTTCTGTGGCCCCAACCCTCCCAGGATCCTGCCCTTGCTTCATCTGAACCTGGAATGCTGGTTCTTCTCTTTCCCCCATTTTCCATGACTTATCTTAATTATCACCTCTTCCACGAAGCCTGGAGCCCTTCACTCCTAACTTTATAATTCAACATATTGATTTGGTTCATTAATAACTAACTACCCCACGTTTCTATTTGAGACAACTCATGCTGTTCTGTTCTGCTTGGTTTTGGTGTTTGAAGTAAAGTCTTGATGTTGCAGGTTAGGCTAGCCTTAAACTGGAGATCTGCCTGCCTTAGACATCCCAGATCAGAGGGATGTGTTACCATATCTCCTCATCTTAATTTAGGCCATATTGAATGTCATGGTATTACTGTGTGACCTATGATTAGAAGTGCTGGAATTCCAGAATAACGCTTTCTCAGTTGAAAGCAGAGCTTCTTGGTAGAGAGAATGCTACAGTCTGCATCTCTACCTACTTGCCTTCCCCATTCTATCAGGGACCCTTGAAGGGTTAACGTGGCTCCCCAGAGCACTGGAGGCTGAAGTTTGCAAAACTGATCTATTCACCACCCATTCATTTGCTTATATGAAGAATGGTTGGCATTTCAAGGTTATGTGACTTACTTACCCCACGTCACACAACAAAGTCACCATTATGACCATGTAATAGCTTCAGTGTATTCATTTCTCTGGTGTACCATGATTCTCTGCAGGGCAAAGTGGGTAGGAGACAGCACTCTAAACTGCCTTTTAGCGAACAGATCAGTCAATCAAACATTCACCCATGCGGTCATTGGTTTGAAAATGAACAGGTCCTGAATCCTCATCTGTGTGCTAGACACTGCGGATACATGGCAACAGACATGGCCTCTGTGGACGGCCTAGTAAAAAAAAATGAGGAATGAACTATTCACACCTACAAGTCAGCATTTAGAGGGTGGGATTTATCATCTGAGGAACAAGAGCAGGGGAGAGGGTGAGAACACTCCCCATGGCCCTGCTGTGTGCTGGATGGTTCTGGGGAACTAAGGGAATGAAGAAACAAGTGAAGGCCCTTACTTCTAGAAATATGGATATCAGGGTTAAAAAAAGAGGGGAGGGGCCACCAGTTCTTGTTGCTTCCTATGCAAAGACTTGACTGATCAAGGCAGAGTATGAACAACAAGTATACAGGATACAACCATTATGCAAATTTGGGACACATTGGTTGTGGTGGCTTGAATGAAAATGGTCTCCATAGGCTCAGATATGTGAATACTTGGTGCCCAGTTGGTGGCATCATTTGGGTTAGGAGATACAGTTTTGCTGGTGGAAATATGACACTGGAGGCAGGTTCTGAGGTTTCAAAAGCCATATGCTATTCCCAGTTTGATCTTTCTGGTTCATGCTTGGGATTCAAATGTCCTAGCATCCTGTTCCAGATGCCATGCCATCTGGAACCATGAGCACAAACAAATGCTTCTTTTTAAAAATTTTTTATTGGTTATTTTATTTATCTGCATTTCAAATGTTATCCTTCTTCCCAGTTTCTCCTCCACAAACCCTCTATCTCTTCTCCCTCCCCTGCCTCTATGAGGGTGCTCCCCCACCCACCCATCCACTCCTGATCACCCTAGCATTCCCCTATGCTGGGTCATCAAGCCTCCACAGGACCAAGGGGCTCCCTCCCATTGATGTCTGATAAGGCCATCCTCTGTTACACACCTAGCTGGAGCCATGGGTCCCTCATGTATTCTCTTTGGTTGGTGGTTTAATCCCTGGGAGCTTTGAGGGTTCTGGTTGGTTGATATTGTTGTTCTTCCTATGGGGTTACAATCCCCTTCAGCTCCTTCAATCTTTCCCCTAACTCCTCCATTGGGGTCCCCATGCTCAGTCTGATGTTTAGTTATGAGCATCTGCATCTGTATTGGTCAGGCTCTGGCAGAGTCTCTCAGGGGACAGCTATACCAGACTCCTGTAAACACTTCTTTTTATAAGTTGTCTTGTACATGGTATTTTATCACTACAATTAAAAAAGTAACTAATACATTGATAAAAAGTGATTTTTAACTCCAAATTAGGAATCTCATAAGCTCTTGGGTAACTGATTTCAGGCATGCCTGCAATTAATTGTTCTCTATGCAGGACATTTCTGAGGGTTTGTGCCAGTTCCACATATAAGCTTTGTTGTTTGGTGTTATCGATAACAAGGCTGCAGAAGGAAGATGATGTGGAAAGGAAGTCCTTGCTAGTTAGTTTGTCAAGGGTCAATTGTACACCAAGCACTGGGTTAGGCCATGCCTATATAAAAAGGAAAAAAAAAGAATAGATTTCTAGAACCCCACAGTCAGTGACACACACAGAACATTTAGTTGGGGAGAGGAAAAGCTCATCTAGATATTCTATCTTTGGCTGCCTTTCTGATCCCATCAAGTTCAAGTGGGCTGTTTTCTTTCCTTCTGTTTGCTAGCCTGACCTTTAAGCAGAAGGTAGAGTCTATCATACTCATATATAGATTTTATTTTTTTGTGATAATTATTGACTATCTGGTACTGTATAGATGATAGGAATACAGAGACATGGCCCCTGTCCTTGAGAAACTTCTTATTTAATGAAAAGAACCCCCATTCCCTAAACCAAAACCCAAAACCCACCTAACCCAACCCATCCAACAAACCCATCCATTCAACCAACCAACCAACTAACCCAACCAACCAACCCAACCAACTAACCCAACCAACCAACCCAACCAACCAACCCAACCACCAACCAACCAACCAACCAACCAACCAACACACCCACTCATCCACCAACCCACCCAATACAACCGACCAACCAACCAACCAAACCACCCACCCACCCAACAACCCAACCAACCAACCAACCAACCCAACCCAAACAACCAACCAAATAACCCAACCAACCCAACCAATCTACCCACCCACCCAATACAACTGACCAACCAACCAATCCAACCAACCAACTAACCAACCCAACCAACAAACTAACCCAACCACCCAATACAACCGACCAACAAGTCAAATCAAACAACCCACCCACCCACCCACCCAATCAAACAAAGAACCCAGCAAACCAACCAAACAACCAAACAACCAATTAAATACACAGCTTGGCATTATCTGTTGGTATATTACTTTTTTCTCACTGTGACAAAATACCCGCTGGACAGGGTTTAAGAGCGAGAAGGTGTCTCTTGACTCACAGTGCTTTATGATGTGGAGCTTGGAGTGGCTCAGTCTGTGGTGGTGGCTGCTTGTGGCATGGCTTGTTCACATTTTGGAAAATCAGGGAGCAGAGAACAGAACTGGAAATGGGGCTGGGCTATAAACCTACATGGTTCACCCCAGAAGTTGACATTCACCTACAAGGAACTATGTCCCAAAGATTCCATAACTTCTAAAAAAAGCGCCACCTGCTGGAGGCTGTGTTCAAAACATGAGTCTGTGGGTGACATTTCACATTCAGAGGGTACTAGTTGGGAAGAGGTTGAAAGGCTGGGATGGCAAGTGTTATATGCTGGCTGCCCCCATGAAGAGCGCAGTGTGCAGGAACTTTAAAGGGAATCTTGGAGCTAGCCTAGGACTCTGTATTCTTTAGGGTCCTATATTAGGCTGTGGGCCTAGGAGTGGGCCTTTGGACTCTTTAACATTGTCATTTCATCTCATGTTGGGACAATTTAGAGTAGGTGAGCTCTTAGTTTCTTTGCTTTGACTGGAACTAAATCATGGAAGCAATGTGTCTTGTGTGGGTCAGAAGATTTGATTGGCTGTTGGTGACATCACAGACATTGCTGGAATACTGTTAAGAAATCAAATCCATGGTAGTTATGGAGTTCAAAGTGAGAACATCCAGTTGTGGATAACACACCATGCACACACACACACACACACACACACACACACACACACACACCCTTGATGAGTAAGTGGGGAAATGTATTTGTTATTACCCAATAAGTACAGTTTGTTTGTTACACACAATCTTTCAAAACACGAGGTCCAAAGGGGAAAATTATGAAAGGCCCTGGAGGGTGACAGTGTGGGAACTGCTGCTGCCGTCCAGGGGTCTGATGGGAAATTTGGTTACTGACATCTCCATCCGGTTGGCTCCTGTTTGTCTTTCTGTCTGGGGACAGGGTGGTTGCCTGCCCCTAAGGCAGAGGGCATGCTCACCTGGCTTCTGAGCCCTCTCCAGTTTCACCCCCCCATCCTTTCCTTCCTCTGCTGTTTAGTTCTGTGACTCCTGATCTTCCTCCCAGTGCTGTTGCTAAATGACTGTGCATTTTGAGTAACCTGGTCCTGTACTTTGGCTCTTTAAATCTTTACCTTCTCATTGAAAGCATCAGACCCAATGGGCTCAGGTAGTACATGCTCAGGCTAATCAGTGTTTACCTCTCTTCTTGTCTCTGGGGCACAGAAGTAAACCACGGTCTGTAGCCTCTTCTGCAGTACCCAGTGGGTAGTGTGGACTTTTCTGAGTGTAGAGTGTGTGGAAGTGATCCGTAACACTTCCTGGTCTTCTCTGAAAAGCACCCTGCAGTAGGTTTTTAAGGAATTCACCATAGTAGGAATGATCATCTCTGGCACGACAAAGAAGCCAGACAGTTGAGGTCCTTAACACTAGAGCCTCAATGATAGGAACATCATCTCTGGATTTTGTCAATCGAAATGTAAAGCTTTGACTAGAGCTACGATGCTGGGATTTAGGGTGTTTGTAGTGACTGTAAGCAATGATTATTCTAAGGGGCTCAAAGTAAGGAACATTCCTTCCCTTCAGCTCGGGACAAACAGAGCAATGGAGATTTATAAGATGGAGGTGGGTTGAAGGATGTGGCAGAAGTCCACGATCACACAGTGAGCTCCGTAAAGGCTGCTTTCTAGAGTTAAACAGGCTTGTCCACTCCAGCAATGGCACCATTAGGCAAGTCCGGAGTTCTTCCTCACAAGCACAATCCTACAGACACAGCCCAAGGCGATTCCTAAAGAGAGACTGCAGAAGGGCTTGTCTTGTTTGCTCCTGAACTCACTGATCACATAGATAAGTATCTCCACCTTCTCTGAGAAAGGAGATTTGTGGGAAAGCCAGGTGGGAAGTCTTCGCCTCAACAAATTAATTCCAGAAGAATACATGAGGCTGGGAAACCAAGGTTCTTCTCAGACACGAAAGCTGGTGAGTTCCCATGAGACTACATTCCTCCAGGGCAGGAGTCACATCTCCACTGCCTCGAGATGAACCCCAATACATCAGAAAGTGGTGGCAAGTCAATGTATGGGTATCTGACTGGTGACATGTAAGGAGTGTGCCTGACATTTTCCCCACTGGGTCACTTTAGAAGGAGGGAGAAGTTGCTGTGGTTTGACCCCTCACACTGCTAGCCCTTGCCTAACCCCACGATTTGGTGGTGTGAAAGGCCAAGCTGATGACCCAATGCTTCCTTGGGGAGAGGCTAGCATTCTTCGTCTGCCCACCAAGTCCTATGCTAGGCAAGTCACTTGTTCTTGCTGAGTTCCTGGCTAGCCCATTGCCCTGGGGTTCACTGGTTACTCTGAATCCCACAGTTGCGGGTATTCTTGTGTTTCTAAAGTTAGGGACCGAATGTTTCTCATGGCATTCAATGAGATGTTCCTTCAGCAAGGTAGATGAAGATAGGAGTTAAGGGCTGGGCGTGGTGGAATACACTTTTAAATCCCAGCACTTGGAAGGCAACAGTTGGTAGATCTTTTGAGTTTGAGGCCAGTTTGGTTTACATACTGAGTTCCAGGATGGGAAGGGATTCATGGAGGGATCCTGTCTTAAAACAATATCAACAAAAAAAGGCACAGGGTTATAGTCTCTGCCAAAAGGTGTTTGTTTATTGCCTGAATAAAGAGGGTAGTGAACACTCCATCCCTTACACATGTGCATAGGCTGGATAAATAATTTTTAGGCTTTTGGGTTATAGTGATCTTTAAAATTAATCCAAGTATGAGGCTATGGAGATGACTCATTAGGTAAGAACCTTGTTGCTCTTGCAGAAATTTGAGTTGGGTTCCCAGTACCTACATAGCTTTCACTATTATCTATAATTTCAGTTCCATGAGATCTGACACCTCTTTCTGATCTCTGTGTGCACCAAGCATACATATAGAGTTCATACAAACATGTAGGGAAACACTCATACACATAAAGCCAAAATAAATTTAAGAAATTATATCAAGCACCATCAAAGGATGAATGGACGAACAAAAGTTGGTATATCTGTGCATGGAACATAACTCCGCCTTTCAAAGGAAGAAGATGTGGACACAAGGACAATGAGGATGAACCATGAGGACATTAAGTGAGACAAGGCAGATATAAAAGTGCTGCTAATTCGTCCAGGTCACACAAACAGAACAGTGGTTGCTGTGCGTTAGGAGAAGGCAAGAGTTATCGTTTAATGGGTACAGAGCTTCAGTTTGGAATGACAAGAAAGATCTAGAGATGAATGGGCTTGATGGCTGATGACTATCAACCCCATTCATTCAACAAATGAATGTGGTTAAAATCATTGAACTGCTGATTTCCAAATGGTCAAATAAATCTACCAAGCAACCCACAGGATGGTCATGCAAGCCATGGGCGAGTTGGTTCTGTTTATTAGCTCTAAAATCTATTTAAAAAGCATTAAGATACCCAAAGAAATGGTATTCCTAACCTTGGGAAAGTAAAGCAGGTAGGCTCTCCGGGCATAGCACAATCCTTCTGTTGGCAGAGTTTTAGCATCATAAAGAAGAATCTCTAGATTCGTGGCTTACATTTGCATCCATACCATATTCGAGTGGTCAGCTTCTGCAAGGCCCTGAGTAGGCTGGCACCTCTTGATGGGCAGACACCCGAAGGCAGGCAAACTTGGGCCAAGCCTCACCATGTTTGTTCAGAGATGTGGCTGGCTACTGGAAAGTGGGTCTCTACCAGTGCAGCACGTACCTGCTGGTCACCACGATTACTAGAAGCATCCCTGCTATCATTTTTAAAATCTTGCCATCAGGGTGCCAAGTCCCAGGGGTGGCCCAGTCTATCCCTCCTACACTGTAGAGGCAGCTGAGCAGGGCCTGGTGTGCTTGGAGAAACTGTTTATAAAGCACCTTCTCGGGACTTGGCAGAGGGCACATGCTTGATACAGGGAAGTTATTTTTATCTGGGCTGTCTAGAAAAAGCACAAGATTCAGAGTCCTTGGAGTTTGGATCCTATCTCTGTTTACTAGGGTTTTGACCTTCAGTGATTTCCTTTATATCTCATAGCCCCATTTTTTTTTTTATAAAATAGGGTCAACAGTATGTCTTATGGGGTTTTATGTCTACTCAAAGAAATATAAATTTTCTACCTTCCCCTTCCCCTTCCCTTCCTCCTTTTCTCCCTTCATCTTTCTCTACTGTCCTCCAATTTTCCTTCCTCTCCCATTTGCCCATCCCCTGTCCATTTCTTCCTCCTCCTTCTTTCATGACTTCTAGGACAGTGTCTAGTGTGATGGTCTGGCCTGCAGGTGAGCCCTATAGATGAGGTGTTTCCTCAGCCCACCCAGGAGACCCTTCCTCAATGGCAAAGAGAGACAGCTCTTTGAAAGAGTCCAGTTTCCCTTCATGAAGGCTTATTTGAGCTCATTCTCGACCTTAGGATCATGCAAGGGCCTGTGAAGAAGTCACAGGAAGTGGGAGCCTCAGGGGTTGGCAGCTTCTCTGTGGGAACAGCTGTTCGCACACAGATCGGTCTGTGAATTTGCCACCGGCACCTTCTAAGAGGCAAGAGCTATCTTCATTCCTGATTCCATCCCTAGTTTTATTTGGAATTTTACACGTGATCTCTTCGTATAGAACCTAGGTGGCTTGTCTTCCATTTTCTTTCATGGGTGTGGCTTCTCAGGGTGTGAGCCCCCCAGGGGGACACTGGTTCTTTTCTCGAGACTGAGCTGGTATGTACTGTTGGGGTTCTAGGAGGTTCCCAGTGCCTCAGGAAATGTATCTGGGTTGGTTCACAAAGGCAAGATGCTAAACTAAGTAGTAAATGATCTCCTCAGGGGAGATGCTTTGGCCTGTCCCTTGGGGCAGGGGCAGGGGCAGGGGCAGGGGCAGGGGCAGGGGCAGGGGCAGGGGCAGGGGCAGTTGGAAGAACCCGAGGAAACCTTCACACCTTTATTCTCCCTGACCAGCCTTGGTCTTCAATCAGGACCTAGAAGACATTTCGTCAGTGTTATCTCATCAGGGTCACCCCTCCAGGCCAGACCCGTGTCTCCTCCTCTCAGTGCTTCTGGGATTGTTCAGACAGGACTAGATGCTCCTCTTTCTCCGTTCTGGAGATGAGCTGTCACATTGCAGCAACTATGGTATTGTATTGTAATTATCCGTGGGCTCCAGACAAAGGCGGGGGGGGGGGAGGGGGGAGGGCAGAGGCAGCTCCTCAAGCCTTTTCAGTAACTTCTGCACGATAGGAACTCTGCATATACAGCGAATGAGAATCGCACCAAGTTTGTCTGGTGCTGCCCTGATTAGGGAGGTCCCAAGGAACGAGGGGCTGGCTGAGTGTCAGGGGCCACTGGATGCCAAGCGCCAGAGATTCAGTCTGCTTGGCAAAGAGCTCCGTTCTCCATTTCCCAGAGATTGTTCTCGTAATACACTGGCAGCGGGCCCAATCCAGGCTCTGACTAGTTCCTAAAACAAGTTAATTTTTTCCCTTTGGGACCATTCCATCAGCAGGGGTAGATGAGCGTGCTTCTCCGATGACCTTGGCGTTCGTAGCCCCAACTTGGGCTCGTTTCCATTTGGTTCCTCAAGGCCTCAGCTGCAGCCGTGTTATGATTGGCTGGGTTTCTGGCTGGTGAGGAGCTAAGCGCCGTCTTCCCAGATCCTGGGGTGGACGAGAGCTGTGTCCACACCCCCTACCCACAGCTGCCTGTGCTTGGCTGGGGTGGAAACTGGGCCGCTCATCCAACAGATCTCGGTGGAGATTGGAAAGCGCTCCTTGGAGGAGCAAGTTGTGTCATTGTTGGGATGTGGACAGAAGCCAGGCTGCAAATGAGGACTGCTATCTTCCCACCACCCTGGCTCTCCACTGTGATGGAGGGACCATTTCAGCCGCTGAGTCTGGACATAGCTTCCTTGGAGGGACAGAGTGCATTTCTGAATCAGGACTAGGCTACCCAGAGTAGAGGAAGTAGACTATCTGTGAAGAATTCACCATCCCAGGTAGTGTCTGGCTAGATTTTTAACCCTTTGCTTCCCATTTAAAAACACCTGGACAGTAAACATGCTTTCTGAGTCATCTCTAAAGTCCTTACCCTACATGTGATCCAAGGAGATCCAGAGAAGTAATGAATTAATTGGTCAGGGTTCTCCAGAGGAACAGAACTTATAAAATATGTATTACATATATGAATATATACACAAATATAAATATATTTTTGAATATGAGTATACATATATATGTGCATATGTATGAAGGGGATTTATTAAAATATAGCCTACAGGCTGTGGTCCAGCTAGTCCAGCAATGGTCGTCTACCAAGGGAAGGTCCAAGAATCCAATAATCATTCAGTTGACTAGGTGACTTCAGTATACATGGAATACCGAAGAAGTAGACTCCGGTGCCAGGGAAGGGTTGGACTTACCAGGGAGAGGAAGAGCAAGAAGGAAATGCAAGCTTCCTTCTGCCATGGCTTTATAAGGGCTGCCCATAGAAGGTGTGGCCCAGATTAAAGATGGATCTTCGCATCTCAAAAGATCTGGGTTAAAGGCAAATATTTCTACCTCAAAGGTCTGGATTAGAAGTAGACCTTCCCTACTTCTAATTACTTATTAAAAAAATCAATCAATCAATCAATCAATCAATCAAACAAAGAAACAAAACCAGCCAGGCAGTGGTGGTGCACGCCTTTAATCCCAGCACTTGGGAGGCAGAGGCAGGAGGATTTCTGAATTTGAGGCCAGCCTGGTCTACAGACTAAGTTCCAGGACGGCCAGGGCTACACAGAGAAATCCTGTCTCAAAAAAAACCCCAAACCAAACCAAATCAAGCCAATACAAACAAACAAACAAAACCAAACAACCAAAAAAAAATTCAAATAAAATTAAAAAAATCACTTACAGGTGTGTTTAGCCATTTGGGTCTTAGTTAATTCCATATGTAGTCAAGTTGACAATCAAGAATAGTCACCACAGGTAATGAGAAAAGGACAAATACATTTCCTTTACTTTTATCCTTAAGACTCCTCATTGAAAAAATGTTTCAGTGATTTTTTTAGGTATGGGGCTAATGGAGATTATAGAAAACCTCGTGAGACCTTTCCGGTTGGGTACTCGAGGGAATGAGCAAGGATATCTCCGTGGAAAGTGTGTCCAGAGGGGCTCATAGACAACTTAGCTCCCTTACTGGAAATGGAAACACAGAGCTTGCTGAGAGGCCGAGAGGAGGGCTGTAGAGAGAGACCAGGGCCAGGTCTCAGCTCCAAGCTGGTCACCGGTCCTGTGAATGTAGCTCATCATGTCTTTTGATTTTGTTTTATTTAAAAAATCCACCCAACAGAAGATAAAATGACTTTAAAATAGGCACTGCAAACTACTATGGTTTACAAATATTTACTCACTTATTTTTTAAAAAAGTAACTTATTCAGTGTGTGCCAATGTTTTTTGCCTGCATGCGTGTCTGTGCACTGCACGCCTGTCTGGTATTGGCAGAGGCCAGAAGAGGGCATCAGATCCCCTGGAACTGTAGTTAGAGATGGTTGTGAGCCTCTCTGTGAGTGCTGGGAATCAAATCCAAGAAGAGAAGCAAGTGTTCTTAACTGTTGAACCATTTCTCCAACCCCCTTTCTTTCTTTCTTTCTTTCTTTCTTTCTTTCTTTCTTTCTTTCTTTCTTTCTTTCTTTCTTTCTTTCCTTCTTTCTTTTTCCCTTCCTTCCTTTCTTCTTTCTTCCTTCCTTCTTTCCTTCATATATATATATATATTCAAACAATCATTATGTGGGATTATTAGCAAGCTAATTTTATAAGAAAAGTGAAGGACAAATTGCTGGGGTCTTGTGTGACTTTGGTAAGTGATGGACTAAGACTGGACTATTTCTGGTCCTCAGAATCCTCATCTTCAGGAAGAGGATGATGCGTGCTATCCTACACATACTGGGGAGTTCATGCACACAGAAAAAAGGCCATGTGAAACACTGAAGGAGAAGGTAGCCATTTGCAAGCCGAGTTAGACAGATGGCTTAGAAGAAACCAAACCAGCTAGCACTTTCTTTTCTAACTTTGATTCCAGCATTATGGAAAGCTGAGGGAATAAATTAATATTCTTTCAGAAAAGACCACATGTTAGCCTTGCAAGCATAAGGAACTGAGTCCAATTCCTAGAACCCACATGGTAGAAGCAGGGAAAGGCTCCTGCTGGTTTTCTTTGGCCACCACCCCGGGGCTGTAGTATGTCTCTGTGCACATAAGATGTAACTTAACAAATAGAATAGACAAGAGATGTATAGTATATGAAGAGTAACATGTAAGCTTATCATCATGTGCACATATGGTGCGCATGCACATATGAACACACACATGTAAACAAACAAATGCTCAGCAGTTAAGAGTACCTGCTGCTCTTCTTGGAAAGAAAGAGAGAGCACGTTGCTTGGACCACATTAACACATAGTTTCTCGGTGCTCTTGTTAATTCATTTGTACTTCTGTGTGATTAGAATGAAAGTCTTCAATACACAAAGTGGATAAAGAGTCTCCATCTATTATCATCCATCTATCTATCTATCTGTCTATCTATCTATCATCTATCTATCTATCTATCTATCTATCTATCTATCTATCGTCTATCATCTATCTATCTTTCTGTCTATCTATCTATCTATCATCTATCTATCTTTCTATCTATCTATCTATCTATCTATCTATCTATCTATCTATCTATCTATGCTAGGATTGGACCTTTCTTCCCAAACATGGCTTCTTCCAGGCACTGGCCATTTTAAAATTACAAGATCCTTGGCTCCCGCATATTCCTGTCATTCACGGCACTCACACTAAATAAATGAAGCCGCAATACTGCCCCTTGCCTTAGGTCAGAAGTTGCCCATCAGTCATGCAGGTGTTGCGATCCACTGCCCACCGACACCAGTAAGCAAAGGAGAAATCTTTTGTACTGAAAAAAAAGATACAGTTGAGGAAGTGGTAGGATTTTCTTTTTTTTCTTTTTCTTTTCTTTTTTTAGACTGAATAACAAATCACTTAAAATATAGCAGCTTCAAACAAGATCTAGTATTTTTCCAAACAGTTTTCTGCTGTGTGTGTGGTAGTCACAATTAGTTGGTTAGCTGTCTGCTCTCAGCTAGGGGTTGCCTGAGGTGGACATATCCAAGATGGCTGTCTATCTTCAGACTGAGTTTCTCCAGATACTCCCCCATCATTGTAGTATATTCCAAGCTTCTCCACAGTTTGAGGGCTTGATTCTAAGATGGAGAGAGAGCTGCCCAAACTCCTGGAGCCAGCTCAGACATTCTAGAACATTGTTCATGCCACATTTATTTGGGCAAAGTAAGTCTTAAGATTCAAAGGGAGAAACAAAAGAGCCCCCCCCCCCCCCGTGAGGTAAGGAACAGATATGTGCACAGAGATGGGAAAGGCTGTTGGTGCATATATATATATACATATATATATACATATATATATATATGTATATATATATATATACATATATATATATGTGTGTGTGTGTGTGTGTGTGTGTGTATGAGAGACTACAACAAAGGTGCCAGCAGTATCTTCATTTGCATGATGATAGCTACTGAGGTTTGATTGTGGTTTGCCTACCAGCAAGATTGATTTGCTTCTCAGGTAGTAGAAACCACAGGGTGTTACCACTACAGCTCTGGCTATGTCCTGGTTTTGACCAGGGCATTGTTTAGCCGTTATTGCTTTATCCTCCAGGTGATGCCACAGAGGCAGCCAAGGGGTGGGATGACCAGTGCAGAGAACACCACAAGTGAGTGGCAGGCCCGGGGATACTCCTGCCCCATGATTGAGGCTATGATTGTTGGACCAAAATGCAGATTTTCCACCTAAATTATGGGATGATTCACAACTCTTGCTGGACCGCCATCCCTTTGTTTAGCTTCTGTGGACAATAATGCCTACTTTATGCAAGGAGAGAGAGAGAGAGAGAGAGAGAGAGAGAGAGAGAGAGAGAGAGAGAGAGAGAGAGAGAGAGAGGCAAGTTCTACCACTTTACCTCAGTTCGTATCCTTGTCCTTTGGTCCTTTCGTTTTCTAACAACATTCTTCTCAGAAAAACAGTTAACTGTTCTGTGCCTCAGTTTCCTTTTCTGTTAAGGAGGGATAATAATATTCGGCATCGACAGAGTTGTACAAATTGGATGTGTTTTTTAAAGTACAGAGGCATCTGTACTTTTTAAATATATTTCTTTAATACCTGACATGTGATTCACATGTGGCCCTTTATGGGCCACTCAAATGGGCCCATGGGACGTGGCGGCTAGCTCGTCCTTTAAGCAAATGGTTGCAGTTTTTTTTTTTTTTTTGGAGGGTGTGTGTGGGGGAATGGGTCCTTTAGTCATTTCTCCTCCCACCATAGTTGCACTGGAGGAATGATGGAGTAGACATCTCAGCTCTCCCCCCTTTATTTGCTCTTCTGAAAACAACAAGTGCCTAAAGTTGCTTCCAGTTTGTTATTTGCTGTGGGTGGAGAGACTCTCTGTCCAGTGACGACAGGCTTCGTCCTCCTTCCCTGATGTGTGGATTCGCTCCGTGCTCCCTGCTCCGGGGAAGAGTGCTCCTTGTTCTTCGCCCCTGGTTCACCTGGTTCACCTCTCTCTAGACGGATGAGTGATGAGCGTCAGCGTCAGATCCCAATGAGACCGCAGCCTCACTTCCACAGCTCCTGGCTGTCATGATATTAGCTCAGGTCTCATGTGTCTCCTGGAAATAACCGCAGTGTCTGTCTACGTATGGAACAATTAAATGAGGTAATAGTCACCAGAAGCGTCGATGTGACGCCTGGTCTAGCAAGGGGCGAGTACAGTGAGTCGGCTGAAGTGATGATTAGACACGTTCAAATTCAAAGACCCCGTTAAAAAGCTCCCTTCTCTAGGAAGACTTCCCGAGCTGCTTCAGGTAAAAACAAGCATGCCTCTTCACCTGGGCTTTCTTCCCGCGCGCTCTCTCTCTACCTTTTTTGTAGACTTTTCTATTCTTACACTGGATTGGTCCTCACCGAGAGCTCAGAGTTTGTGCTGCAGGTCTGGTCCAGGTCTAGAGACAGATTAGAGCTAGCGTCTGTGTCACTGTTTACAAGTGTGACCAGAGAGAACACTTCTCACCAAGCTTGCGATCCCTTTGCGACTCATTTGTCCCTGTAAGGAGCTTAGACGGTTCTTTAGTTTGACCTCACGATAGAGGTGAGTCTCCTCCGGGCAGGAGAAAGACTTTGATCAATATTACAGAGTTGTGTATCCTTCTGAAGTTCAGAGTTCAGAGCTCAGAGCTTCGGTTCCCGTTCTGTAGTAGAGTGCAGCCTTGCTCACTCTCACCTTCGTTGGGATTAGCCAGGACCACTGGTGGTAAAAGCAGATAGTAAGGCCTCCCCCAATCAAGGTTGCTTTCTTCCAACTATGACTCCAAGCAGTCTCCCAGACTTGAAATTCACTAAAAGCGCTGGAGGCCCTCTCTTAGGAGGTCCTCGCTACAGACGTGATGTGCACACTTAGTCTTTCTAGACTAAAGATTGCCCACTGGGTGTATCACAATGCAGTTAGGAGAACATGCGCGTTCCTGAGAAGGGCAGATGCAGATGCGGAGCACACTAGAAAGCACAGTGCATTCCTATCTAAAAAAAAAAAAAAAATCACAGAGATGCTTCCCCACCGTGGTCCAAGGACAGGGAGAAACAATCTGTGAGAGGTGGAAATCGATCCAGTCTCAGAGCTCCTGACATCCTCTTGGATGCTGGGAAAAGCTGAGAAACAAAAGAATCAGGGAGACTAACTTTTTCAGGACTCAGTGGGGAACACTGGCTGCAGGTCAGGAATTTGACTCCGGAGCCTGTATCCAAGAAAACTCTGCAGCTGACAGTGTCAAAAGGGTCGCTGTATGGTTAGTGAGAACCCAGGACAGAGCAGTAGAGAAAACTCTCGCACACCAATCCCTTCTGGCCTGGAGTCTGAGGGGGGATTCGGTTTTGGCTTTCTTTTGGCTTTCCACGGGGCTTCCGAATAATTTGCTGGGTAGTGAGGAAAAACCTCCGTGGCGGCGGCGCATTTTGAGCTTACGGCCTCACGCAGGCAGGCAGGTGCTCGGGGAGATTAATTAGGAAAATAAGTGGAATGCGATTGCAATTGGGCTCCGAGTTTATGGAGCACTCCCGTACCAGGGAGACTAATCACCCCAGAGGGCATTGTGAAATTCCGAGGAGATGCAGTCTTCATCAGCTTTTGTTTGGAGGATTACAGGGCGAATGGCTCATCGGAGGGAGGGGAGGAGAGAGTGTTTCCTGGACTTGGAGGTGGCTGCTGCTAAGAACAGGCATGCCTGGGATCTAGTCGGGAGGCCCGTGAGCCTGGGTCATGCATGATTCTACGGAGAGAGACGCAATGGGAAAAGATGACCAATGGAAGAGCTGAAGTGACTCACTGAAGGCTTTGAAGTGTAACTCTTGGCTACCTCACGTCTCTCGGGCTGTGACTGTGAGGGGACTGGGTCAGAAAGGGCTGTGCTCTTTCTCCAGGGCTCTACAGGCTCGAAGATGGCCTCTGGCCTCTGCTTACCAATTCTATCAGCCTTCAAACTCGTATCCACTGGCCGTTCTAAAAAAAAAAGAAAGAAAGAAAGAAAGAAAAAACAGCCAACGCGGCAGCTCCGGGTGGCCAGGATTGCGACACCAAATGTGTTTGTTCCCCATGTTTGTGAAATACCTCCGAGGCACTGTCCCAGTGCCACCTGACTAGTTTTCTGATTGCCTCACGGCCCGGCTCCATCTGGCAATACTAAACTGCGACTGACTAGTCTGAGATTTTGAGATGTTGTGGGCTTAGCAGGTAGAGCCCTTACTCTGCCTGCTCAGGTGAAGAGGAGGTTTTCACCTTCCCAAGTGTGAATACGCCCGATGGGTTTGGAATTAGCTCTGCCAGCCTGTGGTGAGCATCGTGGCTGTGGACTGCTTACTCAATCTCTTTGGGCCCCAGCCACTTCCACTGCGCGCTGATAACAATTCCTACTGTGTGTGATTGTGAACTACATGTGTGACACCCAGACACGAGGCCAGGACCTCAGGTCACTGGCAAACATCCTGCCCTCCCCATCTTATCCCAAGTTGCCAAGGGCAAAGTTGACCTCAAATCTTCAAGTTGCTTAAATTCACGCATGCTTTTAATTTTTTGCAATTTTTTTGCTTAAAAGCAGGAGCGAGCTTCCTGGTTAATATATACCTTAATGGGAACCCAGAAACCTCGGAGATGGACTTAAGACTTGGTTTAAGTTCTTAGTAGTACTGGCCTAAAGGGACAAATCCAATAATTACTGAGCTTCTATTTATGTGTCAAGAACAAAGAGAATAGTTTTGCATATAATTTTCATTTTTAAAAATGTCCTTAACCTTAAGATGATAGCATTACTTTAAAATAGTAGTACTTAGTAAATATTAACTGAATGACTTTTATGTGGTAAGCATTGTTCTATAAAGAAGATGTAAGAAAATTGAGAGTCAGCCTGGAGACATGGCTTACTGAGGGCCACAAAGCTCACCCATGGAGGTCCCGATACCATTCCAACTCTTCTGATTTAGTCTAGGATGCGTAGGCACACTTGCTGGCATGCATATATGGGTACCCATAAAACACAGCATAAAACCATGCTCACACATAAAAACATGCCCACAATCACATGAACACATACAAGTACACACATGGGCACACACACACTCACACACACATACACATGCACACATATACACACATACACACACATGTACACACATGCACGCATACATGTATACTCATGTACACACATCATGCTAACACACACATGATCACATGCTAGAATGGCACAACAAGCAATCACATCTGTATTCCATTCTAACACATCTGTACAGGCACATGTGCTTGCACACATTCATATGCACAGTATTCTGTGCATCAGAGTTTCAAATTTCTGATAACTCTGACTCCCAGAAACTGCAGCATTACAGATGCAGCCAGTGTTTTCCCCTCTGTTCCTCTCTCCTTTCTCTTTCCATCCTTCTCTTTCTTTGTCCACCCTTCTTCCACCACTTTTCTTTCCTCCCCCTTTCATTTTCTACATCCCCCCCACTTCATTCTGTAGCCATATCTCTCTTCTTACCTTTTTAGGTATGAAGTTTTAGCTAATTTGCAGCCTCTGTGCCCCCTCACAGCCCCCCTGCAGCCCCCCTGAATCCCCCCTTGAAGACCCCCATGACTTATCAAAACAACCAAGCACAGAGCTGAGACTCTGCAAGGCTGCTAGGAGTTGAATCTGCCTGGCATGGTGTACCTTGGTTAGGCTTCCCCCCTATGCAGATGTGCTGACCCCTGGGAACCCCTCCTTCTGTGCCATGTCCCACAGTGAGTTCATGGCCAAGTCTGGTTGCTGAAGATGAGAGTCCCCAGCCTGGCACCAACCCCCTCTGCTCCCCCATACATGTGCCAAGTGCCTGTGAAGACTTCTTCCAAGTGTTTCATCATGCCTCGGGGTGGGGATGCATCTAGTCTGCATTTCAACACTTTGTTTCCACCTGGCACTTCAATTGCCAGCTAATAGATGAAGTAACCCATCTCCAGGCTGACATCCACCATGCTGTGCTTTATGGGGACCCGCACTCTGTTCCCTAACATGCTCGTGGGGCTACGACAAGAGCAACCTGAGGCCCCCAGAGGTGGGCTAAGGGGTCTGGGTTTCTCAGGTCATCTGTAGAGATCATTCAAAATCTGCATGATTTCATCATCTGAGCAACTCAAGGGGGGGTGGAATTTGAGAAACTTCAGCAACTCCTGGGTCTCAGTCCAACTGAGGCTCTTTCCCAACTCATCTGCTTTCTTGTGGTATCTGGGACACCTCTCTCTCTCTCTCTCTCTCTCTCTCTCTCTCTCTCTCTCTCTGCCTGCCTTTGTCTCCCAGTCTGTCTCTGTCTTTCTGTCTCTGTTTCTCTGTCTTTCTCCATCTCTCTGTCTCTGTCTCTGTCTCTTTGTCTCTCAATCTGCCTCTTTCTGTCTCTGTTTCTCTGTGTCTTTCTCCATCTCTCTGTCTCTCTCCTCTCTCTTTCTCTCTTTCTCTGTCTCTCTGTCTCTCTCTGTCTCTGTCTCTGTCTGTATCTCCCTCTCTCTCTCTCTCTCTTTCTCTCTCTCTCTGTCTCTCTCTGTCTGTCTGTGTGTGTGTGTGTGTGTGTGTGTTTGTTTGCCTAAGCTCTTTGCCTTCACCAGTAAGGGCTCCTGAAGCCTGTTCTGCCAAGTTCTTTCTCCCTGGGACCCTTGGACTCCCAGCATTTTATGCTCTCCCAGGCTGTTTGGCCGCATTGCCCAATTGGGCAGGTTTGATCGGGCAGGCTAGTGAGTTCAAGCCTTATAAACAGTTCCCAGGTGTGGGGACAGCATATTCTGAAGATAGCTCAGGAGTGGCTTTAGCAACATGTACTTTGTCTGGGGCAAGTTCACTGTAACACACACACACACACACACACACACACACACACACACACTCACACGGAGAAGGTTTAACAGGAAGATGGAAAGAGGAGCCTTAGTGTAGATGGTACCCTGTAAAACTGAATATTGCCCGGTGAGAGAAAGGGAACCAAGCCCCAGGTGCTTCGTGGAGTGGGGCCAGATCTTAGAATTGTTCAATAGAAAGAAATGGAATTCTGGAGGTGGGGTTCTCTTGAGCACTTAACTGATAGTCTTATATGGTGATTGCTTATGATTCAGACTGGTGTTGTAACCAGACCATAAATGCTTAGCAGGCAGGGATCGGGGCTTATGGCTCTTTTTCCTTTCTTGTGCTACTTAACCCAGAGCCTTATATATAGGCTCCGTTCAGTCAAGTCACAAAACAAAAGGAACTACCTTTGTTTGATATGATATTATGTCCCAACCCTTCTGCTGTGAGTCAACCATTTGATGGTTGGGATCACTTTTTGGGCATGTGACCTCTTTCTCTCCCCTATCTGTTTGGTTTGTATTTCAGTGTAAAATAGTACCAGACCCTGGGGAACTATCACACACACGCACACACACACACACACACACACAGAGTTGTGTGTGTGTGGGGGGACTGTATAGTCTGTATACAGGCTGCAGCCAGGCTACTGAAGCCTTGTGATGCTTCATGCTCCACCATGTGGAGAGTCACCTGGTGTGATAGGCATCTGGGAAGCCATCTTGGAGCCAGTAGGACTGACTGGGATCCTGTGCAGAAGAACAGAGGAGACTGTTCAGGATGGAGACAGTGAACACACAATGTAGAGCCTGTCTACATTGCCTTTCCCATTCATTCATTCATTCATTCATTCATTCTATAGGCTCTGACTTTGGCCAGGCATGGTCCAGACTTTGAGGACAGAGCTGTGGGTAAGACATGTGGGTAAAGCTGTTTAGAAACCAGACAATGAACAAACGAGAAAATAATCATCTCGCAAAGTGCTGAGTGTCATAGAATATTGAAAATGAAGGGCAAAAAGGAGAAGGCAAGGATCCAGCCCTTGACCGCAAAGGATGAGTGTGGCGATCGACCTGGAAAGGAAACACGAGAAGCACAATGTCAAGACATATCCTAAGAATGGACTTCCGGGGCTGGAAACAGCCAAGAAGTCCTGGAGTACAGGAAGACCAGGGTGGAAGAAGTCATGGGAAAAGGCAAAATGAGCAAGAAAGACAGTTGAAAGATGGGTAGTGGGCTGGGTGCAGGCCAGGCAGAGGTCACCTGGAAATGTTTGTGCCATGATAAGGATTTTGAACATCAAAAGCATTCTGTATCAGTTGCTCTCAAGTAGCTGTGACAGCCGACAAAGCATATCCAAGAAATGAAAGATTTATTTTGGCTCACGGTTTCAGAGGGTTTCTGTCCATGGTGGTGGGACGACATGCATTGTCTATCCAAACGGTGACAGTGGAAGTGAGTGTTGCAGACTGTTGACATCACAGCTAATAGGAAGCAGAGAGTGTGACAAGAGCCCGGGACTTGTGTGACAAGAACCCAGGACTGGGTCTAACCTTCAAGAGCCTGCCCTTAGTGAAATATTTCTGAGTTAAGCTTCATTTTCTGTAAGTATTTGTTCATTCAGCACAGGACCACCACTTGGGGGAACTAACATTTGAAGCTTGAGCAAGAGGGAGAGCATTTCAGACTTAGCCAAATATCTAAGTGAGAGATGCTGTTGAGTTAGGTTGTGAGTTGTTTGACGATGTGGCCATATGTGAAGTATTTAGAACAGGAACCTTGACTACAGGATGTGAATCTAAGGAGAAAGAATCCTTGCAGGATGATTCTAGCTCTTCTTAGTGCAGTCACTAGTGATGTGACCCTGCTTCTGGCTGAAGATAGGCCAGCCGGAGGGCAGGGGCTTCACTGGGGGGGATGGGTAGAAGGTGACAGTCTCTTGAATGTGGACTGTGGTCCTTAACAGACGATGCGGGAACCCTGCTGAGAAGGTTTCCTCCTTTTCTTTCCTTTTTCTGTTTCTGAGGTCTCTCCTCTTTAGGAGGACTCTTTGTTCAAGGTTTTCTCCTCTCATTAGTCACACTGGGGTTCCTGGGAAGGCTGGAAGGTACGAGTGTGTCTAGAGGACAGGTTTTCCAGAACAGGCATTACTGTGAAACTATCACTACCAACGTTGTGGGTCTCACTGTGGTGCTGAGATGATAGCATCATTTAATTCCATCTCATTCAGCTCAGCCAGTGCCTTCTGTGCACTCACTGTGGACCTGTAAGCGTTGACAAATGGCCCATGGTCACCGTTCACCTGCTCTCATGTCCTCTAAAGCTAACATCATCACCACTGAAGCAGATGGGCAAAACTAAGGCTTGACACACTGGAGAAATAGGCACAGAGTACCTCAGCCAGGAGGTGTATAGACGAGACGTCTTACTGCTCTTCCAAATTGGAAACCGAGGCCCAAGAAAGTTAACCATTTCAGCTGGCAATGCTTAGAAGTGAAGGCCGGGCTAGAACTCCTTTCTGAGCCTGTAATAGAACATTTGTCAGTGCTGGGTATGTCTTTTCATGCAGGATGTGTCATAGACTAGGAAGGAGAATGAGGCAGTTGTGGGTTCAATTCCTCATTCCTGCATGTGTGACCTTATGCAAACATTAGTCTCTTTATCTGAAAGGTGAGCAGTAGCAAATTTGGAGCTAATTAAGGGACCCCACAATCTCTCTCTCTCTCTCTCTCTCTCTCTCTCTCTCTCTCTCTCTCTCTCTCTCTCTCTCTCTCCTCTCTCTCCCTCTCTCTCTCTCTCTCTCTCTCTCTCTCTCTCTCTCTCTCTTTCTTCCCCTCTCCTCCTCCTCCTCCTCCTCCTCCTCCTCCTCCTCCTCCTCTTCTTCTTCTCCTCCTCCTCCTCCTCCTCCTCCTCCTCCTCCTTCTCCTCCTCCTCCCTTCTCCTTCTCCTCCTCCTCCTCCTTCTTCTTCTTCTTTTCATCCTCCTCCTCTTCCTCCTCCTCCTCTTCCTCCTCCTCTTCCTCCTCTTCCTCCTCCTCCTCTTCCTCCTCCTCCTCCTTCTTCTTCCACAATATAAATATAATCTGAGTAGAGCTTTTATGTGACTGGTTTATGGAGGAAACTGGAGGAAGTGAATGATGTGAGAGGGGGAACAGAAGGTGCTCTGTGAAGATGCATCTAAGCTGGATACCAGTCTTGGGCAGTCTCACAGTGGAGCCTCGACTATCTCAGGCAGAGGGCAAGTTTTCTATCTCGTGTTACACAATTACCAAATGGGATATTTATGACCGTTAAATTTTTCTCTATGAGATTTGTCCTGACTCTCCACAGAAAAACTAGTTGGAGAGTTCTGAGCTGGGAATAGCTAGTACTCCTCAGCAACTGGCATACCACTGTGTTGGTCTGCTCCCCAGGAGAGCTTGAGACAAGGTACTGGTACTCTGATGTTATCGTAGCCTTGATATACTAATCTCTCTTTTATCAAAGGAGTACAAGGACAAAATTGGTGTAATGGCATCCGGCCTTAATTGAACTAATGTGGCAGAAGTTTTAATAGCATGTCATGTCAAATGGTACAATACTTCTGTGTGAATGATAATGAAGGCCAATTTTAATATAAATATATTTGCAGCAAATGACTTGATTTTTGTGATGAATATCAAGCAACTAATGGTACAAATGGTAGGAAAAAGAGAAAATGACAAATGGGGCTTTTAAGAAGGTGGGAGTTTGAGGGAAACTGTGTTTCAAGGTAGAACAGGGAAAATTCAAGGTCCTAGATAGGAAGGAAGGTCCTCATCCTCCATTCTCAGCGATGCTGGATGACACATATCATGAAGACCTGCTGCGAGATCCAGCCAATCACTTATTGCTGGATTCTAGGGAGCTCAAGTAGGAAATGAAGTATTCAGACCAAGATGACTCAGGACTGCCTTGGTTTCAAGTGTCAAAAACACAAATAAGGGTATAAAGAGGAGCCCACGGCATCGCACAACTGTGAGGATCAAGTCCATGGCAAATGTTAGTTACTTTGCCTGTTGTTGTCATAAAATACCTGACAAGGTACATCTATAGGAAGGAAAGGTTTACCTTGGCTCATGGTTTCAGAAGGGGATTTGGTCTGTCTCTGTGGGCGAGGCATGGCGGTGGGAATATGGGACTACAAGGGCAGTTGGTCATGGTGCTTTCAAAGTTAAGGAGGACTAGAATAGATGAGAAGTGGGGCTGGGCTCTGAAACCTCAAGGCCTACACCAAATGGCCCTCTTCTTCGATCAAGGTTCTACCTTCTTCTGCAACACAGCCTCAGCAGCTGGGGACCAAGCAGTCAAACACATGAGCTGATGGAGACCATCTCAGGTCCGAGTCAAACATGTGGCTTCAGTTCTGGCTGGAGCCGGGGGTCTCATGTACTTCTCGGTCTACTTTCCCCATGTTCCCTTCCTTCTCAGACTGGCTTTCTCCAGGAGGGAGACCCCAAAGCTCTATGTTTGTATGAGCTATTTTGGCTCATATATTTATGGAGAAAAGATTTTTTTCCCCAAAAAGTTTTGGACAGAATTCCTAAAAATTGGCCTGAGACTCTAGGTAGATGGAAAGTTCTGATGGACCAGGCTTCTGTGGTTGTTGAGGGTCACTGTTGACCTACAAGTGTGCAGTTCATCTGTACATGCATGTGTGTCTTTTGTATCACTGTTCTGTGTCCTCAGTACAGAGTCAAGTCCTCAGAGTGGAGGAATTAATGACTCTCATTTACCTGCATGAAGGCGAGGGTTGGGTCTAACTATTCTCTCTTTCCTGTATGTGCATTTAGCTCCTCCGGGACTTATTTACTGAAGGGCAGATAAGATGGGGGAGGGGATAAGTAAAGGAGGAAAAGTGGGAAGGGTCAAGGAGACGGGAGCTTTAGAGAATGGAGCTAGAGATTAAGATGCAACTCCAAATCTTTGCAACGGGGACCCAGGCCTGGTGCTGAGGAGAGCCTAACCTGCTGGCGCTTGCATAGCCCTTCTCCTGGCCCTTGCACAGTCCTTCTCCTGACCCTGTGGGAAGGAAGAGACCCCACTCAGCCAGAAAGGGAGTAGTTCCATGTTGGAATGATTTGTGAGGATTTTACGGTCTTATCAGTTAATAATAAAAATGAAATTACATTAAACTACAACCGTGTGTGGGCTGAAACACAAGTTAATGATTCGTCGTGTAGTCAGATGTGTGTGTCCCTTTAATTGAAGCATAATGATGCCCGTAATAACACCCTGGCCTGCTTGTGGCTTCTTTCTTCGGAGGAGCTCAAAGCACTTTCTCCTTTATCTCATCTCCCTCCCTGACTTCCCAGGGAAGTGGCTCTTATCACCCCCCTTTCTCAGGGGTCTGGGTGTTGTGACTCACGGTCTGGGTGTGGTGCACCCTTAGCTCACCCTGTAATATCACCATTTCCTAGGTGACTGTGACACAGTCCTGGCTTTGAGGGCTTGCTGAACTATTTGATCGTATCCTAAGAAGCTTAAGTGTGGGAAGTGGAGTGGGTGGTGAGGGAGAAGAGGGGATGTGAGGGGATGCGAGGCTCCAAGGAGAAACAGGGCATCCTGGAGAGTGAACGATGTATTTTTAACCTTCTCAGTTCTCAGATCAAACACAGCACACGGCATGGTGTTGGCATGTAATTTAAGTACACCTATGGCAGTACGGGAGATGAAAATGTCTCAGTATCATTCAAGACTGAGTTCAAAGGTCACATCTCCTCTCTCAAATGTCTTCCCAGAATCCTTCCTGGGCCCTTATCATGTCACCATGGATTCTCCCAGCTCTTGGGGTCTTGATTTATTCTTCTCAGAGAGCGCTGTGTTAGCTATGCTACCAGCCACCTCTATCCACATCAGCACCTAGATGAGGCAGGGTCTGACTTGTTCTGCAACCCAAGGAGTCTATGAGCATAGAAGGTTTCATGTCACAGTCTCAGAAGACAGGGCATGGAAACAGGTGGGTGGGTGCTTTAATGCAGGAAATTTCAGATTTAAACCCTGCATTCTGCCTCACATCTGTGGGGATCAGGAAGGCCTTTAACCTCTGTGAGCATAGTCTTTCTCTATCTCCTACCCCAATGGAACTAAGAAATCTCACTTTTCTGGCTTGTGTTGAGGTTAACTGCAGTGATTCTCGTTGGCACTAAGTAGGTGCTGGGTATTAATTTCTAGTGATTAACTTTAGACTTGGTGGTTCCTAGTGCTGACTCCAAATCAGAAAGGTCCTTTTTTTCAGAAGATTTGCCTGGAAGTACACTGGGAAATTCTGGTCACTGCACCTGGGTTGGGTCCAAAGCACCTGTCTGTTAGGAAGCCTCTTCTGATGGTTCTTCTATTAGAGGGGCTTAATGATGGTCAAATTAAATATGTGATTGAAATATAAAAAATTATAAAGGCCATGATATCTCTGGTTTCTAAGGTCCAGGGGAGGGACAGTAAATGTCCCTGAGTAAAATGTCCAGTGGTTTCTTCAGGGAAAACAATTGAGTTCACACTGTAACTAAGTGGCCCATGAAGGCCGGTGGAGGAAAGTGACTTGGCCTCCAGTGGCTCTGTGATCCAATTAAACTGTCACATCTGAGCATCACCTTACTGCTTCTTCTGGGGGAGGGGGTGGAGCAGATGTCCTCAGTACAGACTTTGCACATTAGAAGTACAGATCCGCTGAATAAAATAGCCTGGGAGACCCCATGGCTAACGTCCAGTGGGGTCTCAAGAGGTGTCCCTCCATCTTTTGGTAATTTTATATCTCAACTTCATAAAGAATTAGGGCAGAAAATAAGTTTATTACCATTTTCAGTTGCTGCCAATATCTGAGAGACCCCAAGGAACCTCTGTGAAGACATGAGAGCCAGTCGGGTCTTCTTTCTGGAAACCAACAGCCCTTGAAAGGACTCCATGAAAGTCCAGAATGTGACACAGATGGAGATTAGGATTAGAGTTTGAGTGCAGGCTAGACCCTGCCAGCTCCTTGCTGGGCAAGTGAGGACTGGCCATAGAACCCATAGAGATTATGAGACATGAGCTGGGTAATGGTTTTTTTGTTGTTGTTGTTGTTTTTTTTCCTTAGAGGTGTTTTATCTGGGGAAAGAATGTGGTGAATCTGTCCCATGCTTGAGAGCAGTAAAGGACTAATGGTAGAATCTAGAAAGATCCATGTCCACCTGAATATGGCCGTTAGGGGTCCTGCAGATGCTGAGCCTGTGTATGTGAGTCCTATGGCCTCACACATGGAAGAGGCAACAGAGAAGTGGGGCACAGGGGCTGAACAGAAATGGGGAACCTTCTCACACACAATTGTCTTCAGTATTCACACAATCCTCAAAGACCTCATTATGTCTGTGTTCGACCTTTGTAGGAAGCAATCTACTGCATATATGAGACAGCTGAGGTGAGGCAGGCTAAAGCCTGCCAAGTCACATAGCCATCTAGTGGTACCAGAATTTGATCCCACATTTATCTGACTCAGTGTTCTGTCCCCGTTGCTCCAGTTGCTTGTATGGTGGCTGACAGGAAGTACTTGGGTGTCCTCAGATTCTCACTGGAGTGGCTGTCTAGATAGTCCTTGTAGTAAAGTAGTTACCATTCTCATTCCTTTCCTGGGAACAGGCTACTCATAGTATTTGGTTAGGAAAGGGAGTTGTACAATCCCAGTGTCAAAGACACCAAGGTGTGACCTACTGTCACCACAGGTGAGAGATAGGGTCTGTTTTAGTTAGGATTTTGCCATGATCAAGGCAAGTCTTATAGAGGATAGCATGTAACTGGGGCTGGCTTATAGTTTCTGAGGTTCAGTCCATTATCCTCACGGCAGGAAGCATGGTAAATGTCCAGGTTGGCATGGCACTGGAGAAACTGAGAGCTCTACCACTTGTTCCAAAGGCAAGCAAGAGAAACTGACTCCTACATGGCTAGCAGAAGGGTCTCAAAACCCACCCTCACAGGGACACACTTCCTCCAACAAGGCCACACCTACTCCAACATGGCCACACCTAATAGGACCACTCCCTGGGCCTAGAGTATTTAAATCACTGCAGAGTGCTACCGAGGATCCCACACAGAGCCATGCATTGTCTCTGCAAGCTGAGCCTGGAGTGATGGCCCCACACAGATCATCAATATAATAACTGACCAGGGAGAGTAGACAAGTCCCAAGTCTCCAAACCTGGGAGACCTGCAGGATTGTGCAAGGGTGACTTCTACTTGGGCCCAGAAAACAAGACAAGCAGCTTCTTTTCCATGCACAGGGACTGACTCACTTTCTAAGAAGCCCAGCCATTCTCTGGGTGGTTTGGAAACTGATCCAGGACTGAGTGAGGCAGGGAAGACACGGAGGAGGTGGTGGCACCATTGAGCCCATATGAGCCACTTTTCTCTCCATATGAAGCACAGATTCAGACCCTGAGCCTGGAGATGGGACTGTCACAAGTCCTCCCTTCTTCCTTCCAAGGTACTTGTCCCTCGGTGCCCTCAGAGGTCACACTTATAGATCAATATAAATCAGGAAATTCTAATCTGTCTAAGCCTTAGTTTGAGTCATGAATTATTAAGGAGATTCAATAGAAGAGAGGACGAGGACTTGCCTATCACTGGGATGCTTGTGTTTAAATCATATAGCCCTTTGCTCTGCCATTAATTTGGGAAGACTTTAGTCCTTTGGAGTTTAGAAGGACGGTCCATAAAATAGAGTTCCTTTGTGTTGTTGCTGTCAGAACGCCACAAGAGAATACTTCTGCCCCCTCCCCAACCCTGTCACACACACCTAGCAAAAGCGTTAGCTGCCTTCTCCTTCCTGGCTCCTTTCCTCATGACTTTGCCAAGAAGAGATATTTGGATCTGAAGATATCAAATTATTTCAGACACCCATCTTTTCCAGGTTCCTGTTTTAGAAACAGGGATCAGAAGAGCACAGCCTCTCAGGTTGTTGTGAGACTGACCGAGCCGGCAGGAGTATCACGCCAGCACAGCTCCGGAAGCGCTCAGCTTTGCGGCTGGTTATAAATAGTTCTCCTCTGTGTGGGTGATGCCTCCTTGGCTGGTGCTGTGTGTGCTGTGTGGTCAAGGCTAAACTGACTCACCCCAGAGTGACAGATCTAGGTATCGACACCCAAGGTAGCTGGGCAGAAATAGCTGGGCTCCTTATTAAAACCAAGAGACAGCTCAGATGTTCTTGTGACAGGTGCCTTGGGGCTTTGATAGACCCAGAGGGGAGGAGAGATGTCTGTGGCTACCAAGTCACAGGAACATGGGATGCCTAGACAAAGAAGCTTGTAGGATGTGCTGTGCTCCTTTCACGGAGGCTGACCATTTATGAGGACATAGATGAATAACATCTGGAAAAGCTCTCCTGCTTCTTGTAGGGGTAAGACTTAGGGGATCCCAGAGCCTGCTACTGGCCAAGTCAGACAATATTCGATATCTTCCCTGAAAGTGGAGGAGATGAGTGAGACTCAGGCTCAGTGTACATTCAATAACTGCATTCTCTATATAATTCTACAAGTGTGTGTGTGTATGTATGTATCTGGGGCTGGGAGCTGGGATGGACACACCACCCACTGGATATCCAGGGAATATGAGAAAGCTTGTGAAGGAGGCCACATCGGAACCAGAATTTTAGGCAGGGAAACAGGAATAAAACAGGCATCTCATTTCCCTATCTCCACCTCATTCCTTGACCGCTACTAATGGATTCCCTCACAGTATGAAACTGTTCTCACTGAGGTCACCGCTGACCCTCTTGTGGTAAACCCAAAGTCCCCCTTTAGGCTAGAGGCGATGTCCACATTACATGTATTTCTCCATTAACTCCTGGTTCTTTTCCTGCCTTTCTGGCTGCCTTGTTCCCATTTCCATTGTGACTTTATCTGTCCCTAACTATTTACCTTCCATCTATCCATCCCTCCTCCATCTTTATGAAGAAGAGACTTTCATGGAAGTATTGTTTGCAGAAGTGTGGAAGTTCCACAAGATGGGACTAACATCAGGGAACCATCACTAGCTTTGGACCTGAAGACTGAGTGTTTACTAGACTCCAGAAATTCAAGGCTAGGGAAAGTAGCTCGGTGGTAGAATGCTAACCTAACATGCACAAGGCCTGATACCATGGAAATAAAAATGAAGGAACAAACAAACTCCTTAGAAGAGAAGTTGTGAGGGGCTTCCTGTCAGGGGCTGAGCCTTTGGCCTAGGAGCGAAACGACTTAGTGGGTAGCCCTCCTGCCTTGGCTTTCCTCCTTGTCATCCCTGCTTAGGTTCCCAACATCATGCGAGCTGCCTCTAAGCCAGATTCCTCCTCCTCGGATTATACACCCTTATCCCACTGCTATTCCAGGGGGCAATGTAGTCTAATTCCTGTCTCTTCCAGAAACCTGAGTTACCTGCCTTCTTCCTAGACACCCCTGTCTTTCAGACACCATCCACTCAGACGGTCCACAGGCCCTCATGCCTTCCCCTCACGCTGTCCCTTTCCTGTCTTCTCTTCTCTTGTGGCTGGCTTGTCATTGTCATGGATGATGTCCTATCAAGAATCCCCCAACCTCTTCCAGTAACACTCCTGTCTCTGCTGGTAGGGAACCCACCAGGGTTCTTTCTAAAAGATAACCTCTAATCCTATCTTACCCCTTCTAGGAGTTTTTCTACTCAGTCCATTACATCCTGGATGATGATACAAAACAAATCCTTGGCCTGGTGCCCTCTCTGCTCCCCTCTGCTCTCCTCCTCTCCTGTTCCCATCCCCACTTCTTGGTTCACTTTGCTACAACTGGGCCATCAGCGGTCTCCCAGGGGCTCCCAGGTTCACGTTCTGGTGCCTTCTCACAGACCGGAAGATCCTCCCTTCCCCTCCCACAGCAAAGGCCTCAGGCCTTCCTCATCCCGTTGAACTCCCCCCTCCCCCAAGCACTCGCACATCCCTTGCTCAGCAGGGACTTGCCTGGAGCCCAGGTTCATTATCTCCTCCTTTCTTTTGTTATCTACGTGAGTTCTCTGACCTCCCCTTGCATTTGGGACCCAGCATTGACACTGTGTTTGCTGAGAGCAGGGGCAAGCAGAACCTCTACACTGCAAGGACAGGCATGGTGTGGTGCCTTTCTCTAGGTACTCAGTTGAGTTTTCAATTTCTCTAAAATTTGATCTCCCTCTTCTCTCAACCCCACCTCCCAGGGCCCACTTCGCACTTCCGGTTCCAGCAACACTCATCTAGACTGGCCCAGACACATCACACTCTTTCAAGCATCAATCATACTGTGCCCATGACTGATTCCTCCACCACCCCACCCCCACTTCGATGGGAAGTGCCTCCTTGCCCTTCAAGACCCGTGTCTGCAAGCTTGTTTCTGACAGGAATGATGCCTTGTCCCAATGGATCCTCAGGAGAGCTTGTCACATCATGTTGGCTGTACTGTAGGATGGGGCATGTGTGTGGTTAAGTTAACCAAGGTCTACATGCAGTGTAATATAGCCTAGAAGCTTCACACATATCAACTGATTTGATCTGTGTAACAATGCTATAAAGAAAATACTGTTGTTGTTGTTGTTGTTGTTGTTGTTGTTGTTGTAAACATTTTATGGGCTATTTACACTGAAGCACAGCATGTTACTAACTTTTTTTGTCACTACGACCAGTTACCTAATAAGAAGTAACAGAGTTGGAAGATTCCTTACGGTGGGGAAGGCATGGTGGTGGGAGAATTTCCAAGGTGTTTACTCACATCTCTGGGGTACCAGGGAACAGAAATAGGACAGGAGTGTAGCCGGACTATAAACAGAGGCACATTTCCTCTAGCTAGGCTCTACCTCCCTAAGGTTCCATACCTTCTTCCATCAGAGCTACCGACTAGACTAAGAACCAATTGTTTAAACACATGTTCATGGGGGTGGGGCATTTGTCACCCAAACCCTAACTTACTTGGAAGTTAGTTAAACTGTCCAAAGTCACATGGCTAGCATGTTCCACAGATAGGATTTGAACCTAAGTAATCTGGTTTTGCTATGGGGACCTAAAACTGGGACTTAGGCAGAGGGTTTTGATTATCTCACTGTGGAGGGTGACCTTGACTTTGCAGACGTGGATAGCTGTGGAAGGTCTTCAAGGTCTCACAGTGGATAGCCTTGAGGTGGATTTGGATTGTACTGTGCAGAGGGAAGAAGCTCTGGGACTGGGGTGGGGACCACTCCCTGGGTCCTACAATAGAGGGATGGTTTCCTCCTTTATCAAATTTGTGACTAGAAGAAGACAATCAGTTGTTTGGTATTTTCCTCCCTTTCCTGGAAGTGCCAAGGCTGAGTGAAGAGAAGCTTTCAGAAGCCCTGTGGGTGGTTAGGAACATCTGGCACGGGCGTTGCTAAGCAACCCCAGAGGCCTGCCTTCTGGTGAAGCCTGAGAGCCCGCCTGGCTTCTTGGCCCGGGAAGGGCACGGCTTTCTTAAAACACTTGTGTCCTGTGCCTTCCCGCCTCCTCCTGGTCAGCCTTGGATGACAGTGATATGTGTGGATACTTAGAACATTATCAGTGCCAGACAGTATTGGCCCTGGGCTCTCTGTGGACCCTGGGACCAGCCACTGGACACTTGGACTTGGCATTTTGGATATACCCAACCTGCTCTTTAATAAGTCTAATTTAGTCTGTGGGTGACCATGGGAACAGAAGTAGGGAGGGAAGCTGAGATGGATGGTAGACTGGATTAATGAATTTCAAATTATATATTGAAATAAGAATCCCTATGGCTTCAGAATGTACCTGTACTGGTGAATGGGCCCCTTAAAGAAGTGTGTAACGTTTACTGATATCATTGGGGTCATAATGCTTACTGAGATATTTGGGGGGCGTGTATTAATCCAAGAACTGGGGTCTTCATCAAAAGAGGGAATTTGAATCCAGCCTCTATATAGAAGAACACAGGAAGGAGCTAGCCATGAGGCAGCCCAGGAGAGTCAAAGTAAGCCCGTTTACACTCTGACCTTGGACTTCAGCCTCCAGAATTACAAGAACATAGATCTTGATTGCCTAAGTCACCCTGATACAACATCTGCTTCTGTCAGCTCTAGCAGGCGATTGGAAGGTGACACCACGGCCATCTCGTTCACTGTGCCCCCCAGTCATGGCACTTCTATCTCCATGGGGTCAGCCTAGCCAAACAGGAAGGGATTTATGGCTAGAGAGGGACTGGGTGTAGGTGACACTGGGCACGGGGCCTACTGGGCTGTCGTAGCTAGACTGGTAGGCCTTGCCCTCAGGGAGCTTCTAATCCCATGGGGAGACAAGCACACCGTGAGTTAAGTACCTGTGAGTCACTCAGTAATGAAACATACACATGAGACGGCAAGAGCGGTGAGAGTCCATGGTCCAGGATGATGTCAGAGAGGCTTGCTTTGAAGGCTCAGCCTTGAGGCCTGTTCATAACAAGTGTGAGGACCTGAGTTCAAATCCCTCAAACCCTTATACAAATCCAGGAATGGGTATGTGTGCCTGCAACCACAGGGTCTAAATGGGAGAACAATATAGAAAGGTGCTTCAAGTCCTTTTCTGGCTTCTGTGTCTGCTTACACAAGCACGCACACTCATACACTCTGGTGAATGTGCCTGCCCCATACCATGTATACACACACACACACACACAAACACACACACAAAACACACACACACACACACACACACACACACACACACACACACACACACGATGCAGAGAAGCACAGGGGTTTTCTCTGGCCCTGGCAATCAGAGACTGGAGGGAAGCATACCCAAGAAGAGGTGTCCACATGTGCAAACGCTCAGAGGCATTTACTATGATGCCGGCGACCAGGCCTGGAGCTAGATCAGACAGGCCATCACACACAGGCTAGGTTTGGGAACCTCAGAATGAACATAATTTTTCAGTCAGGGTGCCAGGCCAGATTAGTTGGGGGACCATAGGCAGGTCACTTAGTTTTCTGGGATGTCAACACTCTCTGCTGCAAAGTTGTAATGATCACAGCACTTGCCTTGTAGGGGTGCCGTGAAGACTAGGGAGGTAAAACCCTACAGTGTAGTTTGTCATATGGTCAGACATTCTCTGCTCATGTGTGGCTGGCTTGTCACAGCTGCTCCTCCCCCCTCCTTGGTGTGGCTGAAACAACAACTTCATCAGCTTCTCTTACTAGGCATGGAGGGGAGTCAGGTCAGCGGAGAAAGCCACTTGTCACCAATTGGAATTGAGAACTGAGAGTCTAGAGGCTCCTGGCAAACGCTCAAGAACTTGCCAGAAAACATTTGGTACAGGGTTTCGGGATGCCTGGTTCTCAACACAGAACCCTCAGAGGATCTATAGGTTGCTCACACATGCACCAGGGAGGGAACCAAAAAGAGGACCTGAAAGAATGATGCATATTTCTCAGTAAGAGTCCAAGGAGGTAGCCAGGGAAAGGGATGCTATCTCAGGCTCCCAGACAAAGGTTGCTGCAGAGGTCACTCGTCTTGTGGATGCTGCATGCCAGCTCATAGAACATACTTGATTTGAATAAAAGACTCCCACCCCATTTTATAACCCGTGTGGTTTTTGGTAAGGTTAAACCATATAGACAATGACCACCATCCTTTCATGATTCAATCTCTCTTGCCCAAACTCCGTATGCCCTTTGAACATTTCCCTCACTTCCCTGACCTCGTCATCTGTCTGGCTGGTCTTTGTCATGCCTCAGCTCAGGTGCCACTCCTCCTGAATCATGAGTTAGATGTTGCTTTGCTCTTCCCACAGCAAACTGGCTTGCACCTGTCACCTGTCACCTGGGTGAACTTGCCAAGGGTTGGGATGCTATCTCTCTCTGTCAGGAAGGGCCACAACTGCCTTGCTGGTAACTTCTCAGTCTATGGTCCAGGCAGAGGAGAATGCAGATATTTAAGGAATGAATGAGTTAGACGTGCAGGATGATGACTGTGAGCCTCAAGTTTATAAGCTGTTCTCAGATGATGGGTCCCTGCTGTCTTGATGATGCTTCTTAAGATGAATCTTCTTTAGGTTAAGTGTTGAAATTTACTTAGTCTTCATAGAAGCTTGTATATTTATAGGTCTAAAATGGCCTAAATTGTACAAATGGCATTTTATTTTATTCTCGTTATTACAAAATAGAGATCGGTAGCAAGAATGAGTTTTCAAGCCAGACTGATTTTGATTTCAGTTCCACCACCAGTGGCTTCGTGACTCTGGGCAAATGATAGGATTTTTTCCTGTGCCTCAGTTTCCTCATTTGTAAGACAGAGGTATTAATAAGCATGATGGGGTTCTTGTGATGATGATATTGGTCAGCATTAAAGTTTGAAGGCGAAATGTCCCCCATAGATTCTTCATGTGTTAAAATAGGTAGGTGGTTCCCAGATGGTGGGATGCTGGTTTAGGAGGCTGTAGAACCTCTGAGACCTGGAGCCTACCCAGATAGGGTAAAGGGCTTATGGGTAATGACCAGATCTGGATTCTGCACAAAACCCTGGCTCCTGACTGTGACACCAGTGTAAGAAGCCATCTTGTACTCCTGCTGCCTCTGCCGGAAGCTTTTACAGCCACGCCTTCCCCAACATGGTGGACTATATTCCCTACACCGGGAGCCAGAATTGGCCCTTCTTTCTGTAAGTTGCTTCCATCAGATGTTCTTTAACAATCAACTACATTTATAAAGGACTTACTTGCCGTGGTCCCCAAACATATAGGCACATCACCTGAACTTTGTTAAAATAAATTACCAACCCTATAAATGGAACTGTTGCCTCTTAGTTAACTGCATTCTGAAGAACCATATTGGCTTGGCCCCAATACAAGGCAAACTCAAAACTAAAACGTCTTTTTAGTGTGTGCCCACCCTTGAATGGTGTTTTTTCTTCTTCTGTGGTATTTTCTCTTGAATAGTCTTGCCTTTTGCATAATTAAATTATACTTCCTCTCTTGTCTGGTGAAAGGCCATTTTATACTGCAGGGAGAGTGTTGGCTGAGACCTATGGAGCTTCCTGTTCAAAATCATTCTCTTAATGTGATGCCTCCTGATGACGTGGAGGAAATTAAGAGGAGGCTGGAAACCTTGAGTTGCTCCTGTTGCTGTTCTGCCTGCCCATGGTTTGACCTTGGTTGGCCTGGTTTCAAATGTTTCTGGGACACAGAGGTAGGAGTAGGTGGGTTTGACCACAAGAAAGCACTGGGTAGTGAGGGCAGGCTGTACCACGGGCATTTGGAGTGAATAGTTTACAGTAAAACCAATCAGAGTCCAGCCTGCTTGCATTGTCACTCCCAAGGCCAAGGAGCCCTCAGAGGCCACACGATCCTGTCTCAAAGGAGAGTTGTGGTTTTTGGAGTTTGGGTGGGTGCAGCCCATGATTTTGAAAGCAAAGCTGGGCATGGGATCTAAGACAGGAGGCTGGTTAGGGACGAGAAGGGATGTGATGATTTGGCTGGAAATTTCATGCAAGCGTTTAAGAAGAAAAGGTGGTAGGGGACGAAAGAAAAACAAAATGCTTAAAATTTAGGAGAAATGTTCTTTGGTGATCCTTTTCTCTAACAAAATAAATAAATAAATAAAGAAAGAAAGAAAGAAAGAAAGAAAGAAAGAAAAAGAAAGAAAGAAAGAAAGAAAGAGGAAGGAAAGAAGGAAGGGAGAGAGGGAGGGAGGGAGGAAGGAAGGAAGGAAAAGAAAGGAAGGAAAGAAAGAAGGAAAGAAAGGAAGAAAGAAAGAAACCAGAAGTGAGAAGCAAGCAGGCGAGCAGGGCCTGGTTGACTCTGGGCTCTTGGGTGTCAGAATGAAACCAATTCAGATCATTACAGAAACAAAGTGGCCTCTGGGTGGAACAACCTACAGGGGCAGCCACTCCCCAGGGGCCTGGCCATGTCCTGTCCTGTAGGCCCTTTGATGTGAGCACTGATGTGGGCCATTTACAGTGTGCTATTGTATAGTGTAGCACAGTGCCTTAGCTAGCTGTCTCCCCACCCCCTGTCTACATGACCTCGGGTGGGAGATTGACAAACAGATCTCTTTTATGGAAAGGGAGGCTTCAAGTTTTAGGAAGGTGACATTGCTTGTTCAAGGCCAGGAAGAGAGGAAACAGTAGTGGTTGGTGTGAGGGTCATGACAGGGCCATGGGGGCTCTGTGTTGCCAATTGATTAGGAAGGTCAGACAGAAGTAAGGAAGAAGGCTTATCTGACTTTTGTCTTGTGGTGCTGTCACTGGTGACCAGAATATAACATTTCTGTGCCCTGGGTGTCTGAATCTCTTTGAGTGGCAACAACGTCTAGACAAAAAAAAAAAAAAAAAAAAAAAAAAAGACTATGACCTGAGTGGAATCCCAGATCCCCATTCTGCTTCCCACATACTAGTTCCTGACTGCTTCTGAACCTTGACTTCCTTTTCTATAAAATAGGAGAGTTGCCACTCCTGTCTTCTGTAGCCTCAATGGGCACACATGACTAGTGTCTCTTATTACAGTATCTTTTCTCATCAATTCTTTCCTTGGCATTTTGTATTTATTTAGTAAGGGAATTACCTGATTTTGTTCCCATTTTACAGATTAGGACATAAGGTACTATAGAGAGGTTATTTGCCCCAGATTCAGGAAAACAGAATCAGAGTGGTAGCCTGGGATTTTGGATGCCAAACCCAAGTAGCTCCCAGATGTGCCATGCTGAGCCCTCTGCTGGCTTTCCTACCATTGTTGACCAGTACTGATTAACTAGGATCGGAAATGGCAGAATTAGGATAAGAGTATCTGACTCCCGAGGCCATCCCCCTTGGGTTCCTTCCATCTACTGCTGCAGGTCTCCACCCTCCCTTCCAGGCACACAGAACATTTTTGTGCCTTCCCTGCCCAACCTACTTCTCTTCCTGATGTGAACACGACTCAGGTGCCTAGTGAATATGAACCACCCCTCAGCTCTGCTGTAGACTTGCAGTTAGAGCCCCATCTGAATCCACAAACGTAAGATGGGTAGAAGTTCCCATTTACACAGTTATTCTGATCCCCTAGAAGCTTGTTGAGTGCCTGCCCATGTGTTCCCGCTATGGTGGCTATAAATGTCATGGTGAGTCCATTGGCGTTTGGAACCCATTAGGGAAGAGGGAGAGCCTTCTCAGGTTCTTTGGAATGAGAGCTACAAATGAGATCTTATCAAAGGAAATGAGTCAGGTCTTAGGAGACTGAGCAGTAAGGAAAACGGACTCCAACTTGCCAGTTAGAGAAGGCTCACTCAAGAAAGGGATGCTTGAGCTGTGACCTGGAAACCAGTTATCAAAGTGATGGAGGGGACAGCAGGGCAAAGGCTCTGGGGTTGGGGACAAGCTTTCCAGATAGGGAAGAATGCAGAGGGGATGTTGAATGAGAAAGGTCAGGAAGGGAAGGTAGGAGTAGGTACAATGGCGCCACGTTAGAGGTTAAAGGCGTAATGACAGAGGAAGTGGGGAGCCACTGGGGAACTTTAATTCAAGGGTGGTGTGTGAGGAGTCCACATAACTGAGTGTGGTGTTTTAAAGTCCTCCTGGCAGTTGAAGTGAGACTGGTTGCAAGAAACAGAATGGTTGTAGAGATTAATCAGAAGGCTGTGGCTGTGGATGAGAGTGGACTGTGCTTTGGACCAAGACAGAGGTGGTGATGTTGGAGACAGACAGAGTGTAGACTCCATTCCAGATACCATGTCGATACTGGAGATACAAAATTCTATCAGACTTCTTTACAGTGTTTGCTGCCTGAAAGGAGAGAGAGAGAGAGAGGCCTAGTAATATACACGCACATGCCTCAGAGACCACTATGTGCAATGGAAGACGAGAAACAGCAAGTCCTGTAGGCTGCAATAGGTCCACACCCTCTGCAAAGGGACTTCTGGATCTTTACACCAAGAGATGGAAACTATCTCTCTAACTCTTGAATTTGTACTGGTTTTACCATGTGCATTTTTCAGATAGAAATAATAATGGGACAGTTTGAGCCTATGGCCTTGACTGTCTTTGCTTCCATTATACCTAAAAAGCTTGGAGTTTTGAGGAACAAACCTAGGTAACCACCCAGACTCAATCATTTTTAGCTGATAGCAAGGGAACTCCCAGCTATGTAAATCAAATCTTAGGTTAGCTAGCTCTGCGTACTTGGCTGGGTGGGTACTAATACATGCAACATCTCAACTGTATTCTATAGAGTCTGTCCCACATCATCAGAGGGTTTACCTAGCTTATAGATTTAAGATCATAAATAATGCTCACTGTTTGCAGCAGCGACAGGAAAACTGGCCTGTGAGCATGACAGATAACCTGTTTCCTTAGAATATAGTCGAGCCCATCTATTTACACGTTGTCTCCAGCTGCCTTTGGGTTTCATAATCAGAAGTGAGTAGAGTGCTAAATATTTGCTCTGTCTCTTTAATAAAATCTTTGCTGTCTCCTGGCTTAAAGCAGAGTAGTTTTGGAGTGGCTTGTTACACAAGGATTGTAATAAGAGATCCTAGGAAGGCACAGAGGAAGTGGCGAGTGAGCTTTGTACTGACCTGACATGCAGTGCTTGAGAACACCTCAGGAGAGGAAGTGATGCTAACTCGCTTGAACCATGAGTAAACCTAGGCTCAGAGGGAAATGGTGAAGAAACCAAGGGTCAGGATGATGATGATGATGGTGATCAGGCCCTAGGTCACATGGCAGGGTTCCTGGTTCCTGTCTAGTGACATTTTTCCTTCCCTCCCTCCAGCAGGCACTGTGAATCTCCTGGCAAAGAGAGGGGTTTGAATTCCTGCTCTTTTGTTTCTCTGATGTGTGGTTTGGGGCAACTTATGTAGTTTCTCTGTAGCTTAACTTCTTCATCCACATAGTGGTGGTGTTAGGGATATGACCAACTACATAGATTTTTTAAAAAAAAATTAGATGAGATCATTGGCTCAAGTTCTGTGCTATTTTTTACTTAGGTGCACCATTTGGGAAGGGTTGTCATGGGACCTTTTATTGAACTAGGGACTGAGTCCCGCCTCCAGGAAAGTTGTTCTCTGATAAATTTCCGGTGAGCGGGATGGTGTCGGGGCATCAGACTCAAGGACCATGGACCACGTAGAGGCAACTTATTTCCCTGAAATTATTTCATGCTGGGATTCCCATTACCAGCTTCTTCTTGGGGCCCACAGTGCTGTACTTTCCAATCTACTACCTGTAGTTCCCTAAATATCCATGGCTGACAGAGTCACTAACTTTGAACTTACCTCTTAATCCTGTTTCTCTGGGTGAGACCTTACTCAGCTGAGGAGAACAGATGAAGGGTGTGGAGTCAGGTTTGAGAAAATGCTTCCCTGGACACTGACCTTGCTGGGTCTTGTGCTGGACCATGGGAATTGGCGAAGATCCAGAGCCAGTGTCTGTTTTCTCAGGATATAGAGTCCACTGTGGGAGCCAGACTGCTCAACAGATGTTTATTTTCAACTCAAGGTGATGGGAGTGGGCATTGGTGCATGGAGCTCCTCCTCAAGGGGGACTCAGCAGAGCTTGGGTCTTTGCAGATACTCATGTTTAGTAGTGCTGACTCTCAGTGTGGGTAGGAGTTTACAGAGGGAGAAGATGAATATGGGCACAGGTAGAGATGACATAGGTCAGTGGTGCAAAGCATGATGGGAATGAAATGGTGATAAGCAGGGATCTGCAGCATAAGAGGGAGGAGAAGATTTGGCCTGTTGTCACTATAAGGATAGAAGGCAGAGGACCTGGAAGATGGACTAGATGTAGAAAGTAGCATCTCCCAGGGTAACCATAACATGTGACTGTCTTCTTTTTTTTTTTTTGGTCACCATGGAAGCTATGGTATAAAGAAGTTCCTGGCATTAAGATTAGTTTACTCACTTTCAGAGGTTGATACGGTATCACCATGGGGTGACATTATATTCCTTCTTGATTCTAATGGATTTTATTATGCTGTTTCATAATATCTAATGGAACCTTAAGGGGAGTGTAAACTCCAGTGAGTGGGTAAGTAGGGGCAAGGGAGAGGAAGAGGAGATGGAGGTATTCAACTTTCTGCTATATGGATCCAAGAAGTAGCATAACTGTCAGGGTCTGGGGACAGTCTTCAGGGCTCAGCATGGACGTTTGGTAAGTATTTGGAAATTCTTTCTGCTTTTCCAAATGAATGAAGAAGTAAACACAAACCTGGAAGTGGATATTGAAAAAAAATGTCCCATCATCACTTTAGGAGCTGATGTGTGAGTGTCATCAATAGAAGAGAATTTCTCAATGAGGAACTGGCCAACAAGGGGACAAAATACCCTTCAGAATGCTTCCTGTGAGAAGTCAAATGGTAGGCAAACAAGAGTTGCACCATCAAAGCCTGCGTTCTTCCTCCGTTCATTTTCTGAGCATGTAGTAAATTAGATTCTTCAAGACCCTGGTTCTACAGTCCTACCACTGGCTTTCTATGGTCTAACCACAGGAAATAAACTTGTAGATGGTCAGTTGGTGTCTGCCTGAGATAGGATTGAAGGAACCTTTGGCTGAAATTCCTTTGAATCTGTGAGCTAAAATAAATCTGTGAGCCAAAATAAATCTGAAGTGGTTTCTGTCAGGTATTTTGACACAGTGGCAAGAAATATAAATCACAGCTTGTGCATGTGTTGCGTGTGAGAACATGTGGTAGTTTGTCAGTGTGTGTGTGTTTGGGTGTATATGTGTGTGTGTGTGGGGGGTCTGTGTGCACATGAGTGTGTAAGGAACAGAGGAAGCCACACACTCCCTGTTTTTTCCAGAGGTAGGTATCCATTCCTTTGTCCTTTTGAAGGCATGTGAGGTCATATCAAATCAGCCCAATTTCTTCCTCTAAGTTTTAGATTAGAGGCATTTGATGGAGGCCACTATAGTAGCATAGACATGGCAAAGTAGCTCCGTAACAGAGACCCTTCACAGGGGAGCTAGGCAGAACCAGAAATAGAGATATCCTTCACTGAATAATGCCGTAGTTCTACCAGCTATACCCTATATCCAAAAGGTTCCGCCTTCTTCCAAAACACTACCACCAACAGATGAAGGTCCTAACTTAAGCACATGTGCCCGAGGAGGATTTCTCATTCAAACCAAAGCACACACTTCACAGAACTGCCACATGTTCTTAATTCACACACACAGTCACGGCCATACACAATTCCTCTGACCGTCATGAGTACTGTTACATACACATTCAACTCTCTTCCACATGTATTTATATACCTGCACACACATCTGCTGACACTCTCACACTCAAGCATGCACTCAAACCCACAAACCCACGCATGTGGGCTAACAGGCCACAAACCCATGCATTTGAAAGGAAGTTAGGGGCCTCCTTCCTGCATATTGCAAACACTCATGGGTCATTTCTGTCTGATTTTGAGAGACCTGAGGACAAGGGGTTGTCCTGGGATTTCTGAAAAATGTCAATGCAGCCTTCGCAGGTCAGTGTCCTGTGAGTGCAGCATGAAGTGGCTGTCTCCTGTATAGCTGTCCTGTACGCTGAGCTGCACTGAAGCTCTTCACCTTTGTGTGGGGTAAGAATTGATAGCCTTACTTTACTAAAATGGAAATTGAGGCTGAGAAAGGGAAATAGCCATCACAAAGTCACAACATGAGGGAAGAAAACCAGGATTCCCCAGATTAACTTAACTCCAGAGCCTTAGCCTGGACTACCATGTGTTCACCCCTGAGCCCAGGCCAGCCAGGCACCGGAAGACTAATGAGTATTGGCCAAAGCCAACTCTCCCTGTGGTCTCCTTTTTTGAAGGAAAATTAAGACCTGAAACCCAGACATCAAATGCCTCTCTGGTAGTGCTAGGTATTGTTGGTTGAGCCGGTATGGAAACCTCTGGGAATTGAGCTGATTCAAAATATCCGATGAGCTTTTATTCTTAAAGTTGATCATTATGTGCACATTGATGGTCATGTCCATAGGGTCTGCCTAAGCCATGGAATGGTCAGGAAACACTTAATTTTTTTTTTTTTTTTTTTTTTTTTTTGCTGTTCTTTCTCAAGGGCCACTGGGCTCCAGTCCATAGGGCTTGGTCTGAGCTGTGTCAGCTGCAGTATCAGCTCCCTTGTTGCTCGTCTTGGCTAGTGTGTGTGTGTGTGTCTGATTTCTGCCACATCTTTCTGATGCTCCTGCTGTCTATTTACCTTCTGTCTATTGCTGTAGTCTTGAGCTTCTTCTTCATGAGAAAGATTCCCGACCCAAAATTTGTCTCATCTTTTTACAAAAAGAAAGCTACTGCAAGCAGGCCCTCTGTCTCTGGTGCCTCTTCCTACTCCAGATGGCATTCAGTTCACATAATTCTTGGCGCACTCTATTCGCTCCCGGAGGAGGAGAGGGAAGGTCTGAGTCTATCTAGCTGTGCCCTCCAGGGGCCCAGGGGCAGCTGTCAGCAACCCCTGTAGTTCCTCCTTCACAATAGCTCAGCCCCATGACTCCCCACTGTGCTCAGCTGGGTGCCTCCTGAACTCGCCCAGTGCACCATGGTGCACCCAGGGGATCCGGATAATCTATGCTTTCTGCAGCAAATATATAGAGAGCACCTGCTGTGGGTCAACTCTGCTATGGGCTATGGGCAGGCTCTGCTCGCAGCAGACAGCACACAGCGGGAAATAGGCTTGCTTTTCCTGCCTGGGTTGGGGTGGGCATGGGAGATGCTTAGTAGAGATATTGGGTCCTCATTGGTTAGATAGTGGTACATATTTAGATGAACTAGGATAAGGAGATTGGGAAGTGGGCTTGGGGGTAGGCTTGAGAATGTAGCTCAGTTGATAGAGCATAGCATTCAGGAAGCCCCAGGTCGGTGTCTGGCACAGTGTAAATCCAGTGTGATGGTGCACATGTGTAATTCTAGTAAATGGGAAGTGGAGGCAGAAGGTCATCCTTGGCTATGTTCTAAGTTCAAGACCAGACTGGGCTATATGAGTCCCTGTCTCAGGAAAGAAAAAGAAAAAGGGAAAATAACTGAATAAAATAAAATAAAATAGGCTGGTCACATGAACTATTCATAGAGGGTGGCTTTGGAGGAGGACGGATGAAGAAGGTGATTTCAGGCTTGGGACTGGCAGCAAGTAGGGACAGGGCCCTGTGATGTCCCCTGGGGGGGGGGGACCAGGATGAGGGGCTGCTAAGGGAAGACACTGAGGTATGAGTGCATTCCAGGAACGCCCAACATGAGGAGAGAGGATGACAAGACAGGGTAGGTTTGGGCACCAGAGAGGGGCAGAGCAGACCTAGGAGGGCCTTGAAGGCTGCGGGGATGGCTTTGCAATGTATTATGGGTAACAAGTGAGGCCTTGCAAAAAGTAGAAAAGTGATAAAGAAGTCAGAGTTGCCTTGGCTGGGGAGAAGAGGGGGAGGCAAGAGTGGGAGGGGGAGGACAACAGAAAGGTTGGGAGGACAACTGGAAAAGGGGAGGACAACAGAAAGTGGGGAGGACCAAAGAAAGAGGGAGGACCACAGAAAGTGGGGAGGACCACAGAAAGGGGAGGGCAATAGAAAGTGGGGAGAGCAATACAAAGTGGGGAGGACCACAGAAAGAGGGCAGACAACAGAGAGTGGGGGAGGACAACAGAAAGGAGAGGAGTACAGAAAGGGGGAGGACAACAGAAAGGAGCCATCCACTCAGTCTGCACCACAGACCAGGCCACAGGCACAAGTCTCACTCAAGGGGCCACTGTCATTGCTCTCAGAGTTGACAGCACCACCAGCACTGCAGTAGCCCGTGGACTTAAGGAAGTAAGTTGTTCAGGTCTCAGCTTCAGGTTCTGTATCTGTAAAACCAGGTGGACAATATCTCCCTTCAGGAGCACCAGAAAAGTTTGTCTTTCTCAGGACTATCATCATCTTGGAAAGTTAATAACTGTTATTTCCACTTTGGGGATGAGGAAACTGAGTCCAAATTTCATCCAGCTGATTGCAAACATTCTCACAATATCCCCAAATCTGGACCTTTACCTAGAGATATGTCAGGTCCGCATCTCCTGAATAGATGATGTAACTCCACGGTCCCCTTCCCCTAGTCTAGTGAGATCACAGGCTCGGGGCCCTTTGACTAATGGAAGCCGGGCTCCATGTGTGGCCCACACATTTCCATACTCCATTTTTTTTCTACGATCATATTGTTCTCACCTCAGGAGGTTCAAGCACTTCTCCGTGTGCTGTGACCTCCATAGGCCATATTGGGGGATGAGTAGCCAGTAATAACAGTCATGACTGGTTTCACGTTTTCCGTAGTTGGGCTATGTGAGGTGTTTTGCGTTTAGCCCTATGAGCGGAAAATCATCCCTGTGTGCCCTCACAGGTGAGGAAAGGGAGGTTGAGAAATGTTGAGCAATTTGCCCAAGGTGAAGGGCAGAGCTGGAGCTCAAATCCGAGACTCGACATCTTTAAAGCCTGCTCTTTCGGTAAATCTCCGCAGCTTGTTCCAGGGCGTGGCTGGCTTGGAGAGAATCAGGCACAAGCTGATTCATTAGCTACTTAATTTGCTCCATTGAGTGATGGATGAATGGGGTTGACTTGGAACCACCAGAGAGCGGATTGGGCAAGCGCATAGGGAAGAGTTGTCTGGATACAGGTCTCAGAAGAAGATGACCTTTCCAGCAGTAAAGGTGGTTTCATGGTGAAGGCTGCCAGCCATGGCCACCCCAATTCCTGGACCCTTGAAGACATTATGTATATAGTAAAAAGTCCCTGGATGAAGACCCTCTAATCATGTGATTTTCAAACATAGAGACACTTTCTGTGGTCAGGGTAGGGAATGTCAACAGCCAAGATGGGACTGCAAAACGACATGGGAAAGACATGGTGGGCCATGGCCTTGGAAACTGAGGAAGAGGAGCATAACCAAATCTTTCTCTCCTTTGCTCTGCTCTGCTCTGCTCTGCTCTGCTTGGCTCCCCTCTTCTAAAACAGGATCTCACTATGTTCTCCAAACATGCCTTGAACTAGCAATCTTCCTTCCTCAGTTCCCCAAATACTGAAATTACAAGCATGAGCCACTACAGCTGGTGTAGTCATAACATTTCCTTCCCTCATTCCTTCCTTATTGTCTTTCTTGTGTGTGTGTGTGTGTGTGATGTATGCTTTCCTTTCCACTGTGTATGTATACATACTTGTGAGCACACTGCAGTCCAAGAGGACATCAGCGTCTCTGTCTATATTGCTGTCAATCTTACTTTTTAAGACAGGGTCTCTCTCCCCTCTGGAGAGCATTGTGTTATTCAGACTGGCTGGCCACGGAGGTCCTGAGATCTGCCTGTGTCTGACCCCTCTGCTGGGGTTACAGGAACACACAGTCATACTTGGCTTTTTCATGGGTGCTAGGGATTCAAACTAAGCAAGTGCTCTTGCCCACTGAACCACTTCCCAGACCAGCTGTGGTCATTTCTGACAATAGGAAACAAATACTGCTAGTGATCTTGGGCCCTGGGGCCTGTGTCTTCTACTGAGTAACAGAAAGCACAGCTAACTGTGGGGCCAGCAACAGACTTTAACTGATTCATGGCCTGCACACAGAGGCTGTGAAGAGACTACACTCTTTTCTAGAAGAAGGCTATGATTGACACTCTTGGTCAAGGTGTTGATGGCAAGCTGAGGAGGTGTTCTGAATGGAAAAGAGCTGTCTAGAGAATGCTTGGAACAGTTGGGACTGCCTATTTAAACATGAGGGGCATCATTAGAGGTTGTGTTGTGACATGTAAGAGATTAAGTCTGTCTCAAGATCAAGTGTCCGAGTGATCCTTTTCACACTTGTGATGGATGACTTCAGATCTAGATGTGCCTCACTCGAGCCGCATTTGGAATCAGGAAACTCTGACCTTGGGTGCTCAATGGGCTGCTTCCTGCCACTGCTACAACTCCCCCAATGATATGCATTCTTCTGGGAGCCTGTGAACTCAAGCCTTTCCTTTGAGATCACATAATAGGGCTACCCTTTCTCTTCACCCCTTACTTGCCATGTGACTGACTGACTTCATTTTTCTAGGTTCTATTTCTTTGGTAGAAGAAGAAGAAGAAGAAGTAGAAGAAGAAGAAGAAGAAGAAGAAGAAGAAGAAGAAGAAGAAGAAGAAGAACAAGAAGAAGAAGAAGAAGAAGAAGAAGAAGAACAAGAACAAGAACAAGAACAAGAAGAACAACAAGAAGAACAAGAACAAGAAGAAGAACAAGAACAAGAACAAGAAGAACAAGAAGAAGAACAAGAAGAGGAACAAGAAGAAGAAGAACAAGAAGAAGAACAGGAAGAAGAACAGGAAGAAGAACAGGAAGAAGAAGAAGAAGAAGAAGAAGAAGAAGAAGAAGAAGAAGAAGAAGAAGAAGAAGAAGAAGAAGAAGAAGAAGAAGAAGAAGAAGACTTGGTTCCAAATCATACACTAGGCCTAGAACTCCGACTTACATGAGATTATAAGGAGGGTGGAGCTCCAAGCACAACTAAGCCCTGAAGGTGGCATGACAGCTCTAGAGGAAGGAGTGCTAATCTAGTCTTGTTGGACGGCAGGCACTGTTCTCTGATGCTCGCTTAATCCCTGGAAGGGTAAATGCTGCTCCTGTCTGGCCTCAGGTCCCGTAGCAGGAGTCTGGCATGGCCGGCCTTAGTGCTCAGAAGCAGTGATGGAGGAAGAGGTCTGCACCAGCTCTGCCTGTCACTTGTTTCCAGTTCTCATGGGAGACATCAAAGGCTGCCTGTGTCTTCCACCTACCATGCTTTGTTTTTCACTGAATTTCCCTTGTGTGGCCAGATTACTCTTTAGTATTTTCCAGAAATTTGGGGCTGAGCTGGAAGAGCATTCTGAGGTATTTCATGCCTATTTGTCTGTGGCTTCTCTGTTCATCTCCACTTCATATCTGAGCAAATGAAAGCCCGGTCAGCTAGACTAACATGGCCGTGTCTCACGGATTGCGCATGGCGCTGCTGGGATTCCCGCCCAGCTCCTCAGCTACAGATACCAGGCTTGCCTCACTGTTGGTCTTCCTCAAGCCCCTCCAGAAAGTGCTCTGTTGCATAGTTTTAGGGAGCCTCTGAGACGATGACTGTAACATGCTCATTCAGTTCTTACCAGACTTAGAAATGCAGTCGGTGCCCCAAGAAGCCAGGCTTAGTCACCCAACCTTGATAAGCAAAAGCAGTCAAGATAATAGCAAAGAGCAGAAAGTGGGAATGTTTTTGATGTGGCCACCCTGGAAAGAGGGACAAAGAGGTCTCCTGATCCTCCCAAGTCTACCTTCGGGGTCCTAAAGTGAAGTCAAGGTTTAAGTAGAGGACCAGACTTTAAGCAACCTTGGTCAAGGTGCAGTCCGGTCATCATTATCTGGGCTTCAGTCTTCCCAGCAGGGTCCTCTAACAAGTTGTCAGTGTGTGAAATCTCCTCTGATTCCTTCCCTGGCTGGCCCAGGCTTTAGGCTTTTCCCCTCCTCCAGCATGAGATTCCTGGGGGAATTCCAGCTTCTTAAGATCCATTGTTTCAGTAGTCTGATAGGCAAAGTAAGGAACACAAGAATATCTTTGTTCCTGCCAGGCTGGTTACGATATACGTTTATGAAAGGGGATTTAAATAAGGTCAATGAGGAACTGGGGGAATGGCTAAGTAGACAAGGTGCTGGCTACACAGGCATAGGGGTAGAAGTTCAAATCCCGAGAATTCATGTAAAAGCTGGGCAGGTATAGTGACCGCTTGTAATCCCAGCACTCAGGAGGTGAGATAGGGCATTCCAGGGTGAGCTAGGATAAATGGAGTCTGCCATCTCTGGGCTCAGCAACAGAACCTACCTCAATAAACAAGATACAGAGCACTCAATGAGAATACTACACACCATCTTCGGGCCCCCACATAGACATGCATACACAAGTGCACAAGTGTAGGTATCTGCACACATATATTTGCCTACACACATATGAACACACACAGACACACCACACAGACAAAGTAAGAAAAGCAAAGCCAAATACATTGGTTCATGTTGGATCCTTGAGTAACTAAGTGGCTATAGGGATCTTAGAGCAGAGGAGGGGTATCTTCTGACCACGAGGATTCTTTACATTTGGTTGACTATCTCAAGGTACATGCTTTAGGACAGTCATGTGTAGAGGCGTGCTAGGTGGAAAGGAGCCATATCTTCAGATTAGCTCTAGTCTTCCATACCTCCTCTAATTTTACCTTAAATATCACCCCACTGCCCCCTGACCAAGCTCCACACTATTGTTCCAGGTATATAGCCATTAATGTTCCGGGGTTAGGGGAGGGGAAGTGAATCAAGTATCTGAAAACACACACACACACACACACACACACACACACACACACACACACACTTTGTGGCACCCAGTTGGTGATTTACCAGTGAATGATTTCTAAGGTGGAGATTTCTGGCAGAGCAAGTCACTGTGACCTGACCTGTGCTTTTGAAGCCCATGGGCTATTTAAGAGAGAGACATGTGGCTATTTTCTCCTTTGAGTGAGAGGAAAAAGCTGTAGAGGGCAGGAAGGCGAGAGTCCAGAAGAGAAGTTGCATGATAGAAGATGTTGGTTTCTCCCAAGGTTTCACAAAATAACAACAGGACTCTTGCTTTTGTCTCTATTGAGTGGCAGTGGGGCCATCCAGCAGTGTCCTGGGGAGGATGGGCAGCTTGCATTCAGAGTCAGAGCAGTCTTAGATCTTCAGATCTTAGAGAGCTCAGGTTGTTGCCCCCGGGTTGGCTGTGGTTGCTCACAGTTCCTGCAGACTTCTCTCAGGCTCCAATGCTGCCAGGCATGCTCCTCCTCCTCCTCCTCCTCCTCCTCCTCCTCCTCCTCCTCCTCCTCCTCCTCCTCCTCTTTTCTGTCTCATTTGACCAGTTCCATCGTGAATTCTTTTCTGCATGGTTTTCAGGCACTCCAGAGCTTGCAGTAAGATAGAGCCTGTGGGATCAGGGTTCTCTAAGTTCAGGAGAGAATGGAAGAGATATTTATTTCCTCATTCTCTTGGTGTTGGAGGTACAGAGATGATTGGAGTATTTGCTCTGCTGTGGAGGAGAGCCCCCTTGATTAGCAATGGATATGTCAAAGACTCAGCCAACCAGCATAATCCAAAGATGCAGCCAATCAGCATAAGCCCAGAACATAGCCAATCAGAAAGGAAGAAAAAAAAAACAAAAAAAATACAACCAATCAGAATAAGCCAAAGATGCAAGCAGATAGAGACAGGAATCTTTCTGAATGAGAAAAAAATTGAGAAATTCCATTAAGGGTTAGAAGCCAAATGACAGCAGGTTTACAGTCTTTTAACTTCTTACAGCTGGAGACCCATTACCCACAAGACGCTCCCCTAACACCCAGCACATGCGGAAAGCTCTCAAGGGTGAGAGTGTCTAAAGCCGCCATTGGAGTAACTTCACTTCTGATAACTTTTCCTCATCTCAGGATGGGGACAAATATTTATCTTATTAACTTAAGGCAAGGGTAAGAGTGAGTAAGGGAGGTACAGCTTTAAAAATGTGGTGACAACTAAAAAATGTTCAGTAAATGTTATCATCACTACCAACCATCACCACCACTCTAATCACCATTCCTCCTGTGTTTATTCTGAAGAGCACGTAGACTTTGTCTTACAGCCTGGCTAAGAGAACTCTTTTCATTTCTGCATCCTCTGCCCATGCCAGTTTTGGAGCTGCAGTTTTTAGTCAGTGCTTCCAGACAATTTGAGTTAAAAGAGCAAATATGAGAGACACAGCCATCCTTTGTGGCAAGCATGCTATCCCAGTGTCTCCTGCTTTTGCGGGATCTGGAGTGAGGCCGGGCTTGGTGGAAAGGCCTCTCTCTGGACCAGCCCTGCATCTTCACACCCTTGTGAGTTCCTTTTGGTTAAAGAACATTTGACCCCAGTTTAGAAAGATCGCCTTTCACAATCTCCTAGTTCCCTCAGAAACAACTTGCTGAGCTTTCAGAATGAGCAGAGAAGTGCTGAGTATTTTTAGGACAAACTGGAGGGATTCGAACTTAGCTCTCTTCTCACACTTCACTATGCTATGAAAGGATCTCAAAAGGAGGGTGGATGTAGAGGGGGTGCCCACTGCGTACTCCTTGCTAATGATTCTCACCTGAAGCCAGGACCATGCACTGAACATGGAAGTGCTTTGCATGGTCAGTGCCATTTTATTAGCAGTCTATTATTTACTTATTTGTTTTAAATAAATATAAATACATCACTTTCCCCTGATCTTTTTCTTCCTCCAGCCCTTCCCAAGTCCCCTCCCTCCAACTTCTCCCATGTTATCCCTCACATTTAATAACCTCTTTTTTTAGTCATTAGTGTGTATGTGCACACACATGCTTAGTGTGTGCATACTCATTAGTGTGTATGTGCACACACATGCTTAGTGTGTGCATAGTCATTAGTGTGTATGTGCACACACATGCTTATGTGTGTGCATAGTCATTAGTGTGTATGTGCACACACATGCTTATATGTGTGCATAGTCATTAGTGTGTATGTGCACACACATGCATTTGTGTGTGCATCAATACATTATCACAGCCTCAGGGGATGGATATAATAATCTGTCATATTTTGTTATAGGAAAACTGAGGCAGAGAGGCAAGGATTGTGACCACATGTAGGATAATGGAAGTTCTTTACGTATTTATGGGGTTGGGAAGGGATGCCAGGGTCTTGCACCTACTAGGTTAGTGCTCTACCATCAAGCTATACCCACGACATCATTCTGTTTGTGTGTCTGGATGTGTTTGGTTATGTGTATGCGCATGTGTAAGCACAGCTGTTTGCTGTGTCTGGCCCAGTGTCTTTCCAAGGTATACAACTTCAAGTTGCTGCAGCTGGGAGATTAGGAAGTCTTCCCTCCTCCCAAGGACAGGGTGAGAGTGACCAAATAGGTGTTAAGTTCCTGTACTTTTCTTGTACCAGGAGAAAGGCTTCCTCTTACCCTCCTCTATTGCCATTTCTGTAAGCTTTCACTGGAGGAAGGAACCACAACATCCCTTTGCTCAAAGGGGTTTTTCAGGAGCTCTGTTTTGAGGTATCTGAATCAGTTGCTTTTCTCCTTGCTGGGCCTAAATAGCCTAAAAGGAGTAACTTAAGGCTTACAGTTTGAATGGATACAGACCATTGTGGCAGGCAGAGAGGGTGTGGTACCAGGATCATGAGTTGGCACAGTCAGAAAATCAAAAGCGGATAGACTATCATACCTCAAGGCCCACCCCCCAGTGACCCACTTCCCCAGTGAGGCACCACCTGTAAGGCTCTGCAGCTTAGTAAAACAGCGCCACCATCTGGGAATCAAATGTTCAAACAAGTGAGCCAATAGGGGACATTTCACATTCAAATCACAACAGTGGCCTTCATGATCTGCCCAACCTGCATTGTCTAGGGCAGTGGCACTTAAACTTCCTAATGCTGCAACCCTTTAATGCAGTTCCTCATGTTGTGGTGACTCCCAACTATAAAATTATTTTTCTTGTTACTTCATAACTGTAGTACTGTTATGAATCATAAAGTAAATATCTGATATGCGACCCCTGACATTTAACCCCCAAAGGAGTCACTGCCCACAGGCTGAGAAACGCTGGTCTAGGGTGTTAAAGGTGGACTATGGACTCTTCTGCTTTTGGCTACACAGGTCTGAGAAGTTTATCAGTTTCTGTCTCAGCTCCTTCACACTTAAAATGGGCACAAGGAGAGGAACACTGCTGATCCAGTAAAATTATAGAAGCTTCTCAGGCCGCTAGAAGGAGAGTGTATGCTAATGAATGTCCCCCAAGAAGGGCAGGGGGCTCTTCATAGTACAGGATCTGTGAACTCATGCTATGCACTGACTTGATTGGTGCTGAGATGCTGAGAGCCTTAAGGAGCAGACGGTAATGGAGGGAGAAGTAGATGTAAGGAATGTGTTGCCCAGGCAATATCAAAAGTGATGGGCACCTGAGGTGACCCCAGGGGAGGGCCATTGGTGTGAAGTGATGGTTAATGCTAATTGTCAACTTGACAGAGTCTAGAATCATCTGGGAGATGAAATGTGGGCATGTTTGTGAGGGGTCATCTTAAGGTAACTCAGGGGGGATACCCTCCGTAACTATGGCTGAGGATGTTGTGTAGACGTATATGCATACACATGAATATGCATATATGTATATGGCTGGGATCCTGTAAATAATAAGGCCCAGCATGCATCCATCTCCCTGTGTCCTGATTATGGTAGTGCTGTGGACAGCTGCTTCAGGCTCCTGGTGCCTTGATTTCCCCATCATGATAGAGTATGCCTTTACTATGAGCTGAAATAAACCCTCTTTCCTGTGAGTTGCCTTTTTGTAGGGATTTTTTTTTTTTAAATTCACAGCAACAGGCAAAGAAACTGGAACTGAGGACTACACACACACACACACACACACACACACACACACACACACACACGTATATTTTACATCTGTTTTATCCATCCAGAATTAAGATTCATGTCGCTTGCATTGCCTTAGTGAGAGGGTCTTAGAGCAAAAGTGAACTTGGTCAATGATGTGAATTCTCTTAATGGCCTTTGTCCTATCCATTTGGTCAGTATACACTTACTATTCAACCAATGAAACCACGCCAAGCTGTTTTCTTTAGAGAGCACAACTTGCTTCCACAATCATCAGCACTGAGAGATAGGCTACCCAGCTTCCCCTATGCAAGTCACTATTTGCAGAAATGGGAAGCTGAGACCCAAGAGAGATGAGTCTTTCTTTGCTAGGACTGGGAAGTAAAGGAGTGAAATGGGCTAGTTGAGCACATCAGTTTTCAAGGGTGGTTTGTGAACAGTCATGACAGTGTGTGTGTGTGTGTGTGTGTTGGGCTGGTGAGTCTACATTCTGAAGGCTGGAAGTCAAGTCTGAGATCTTTTTCTATTAATTTTAAGTTCTATTCGGAGGGTGCAGGGAAGCAAACTATTCTCCATGCCTTATGGGCCTCATAGGATTCATGTGTGCAAAACATTCATTAAATGCTAAGTCCGACAGAGCAATGTGCAAGGTGTCTTGAGACATAAGCCTTGTGGCTAGACTGAAGTGGATTTCAATTACAGCCCTGTCACTCATTGTGTGACCTTGGATAAATTGCTTAGCCTTGGTTTTCCCATCTAGGAAAGAGAGTGAAGTAACCTCTCCACCGGCACTAATGGATTCAGAGTAAGTGAGATGTCATTGGTACAGTGTGTGCCTCAGTAAATGGAGCCGGTGGTCCTGTCAGCATCCAGAGCTGGCTGGGCAAAGCCTTCAGCATCTCTAAGTGTTTGGGAGCTTGAGATACCCTCACTTCACACCCAGGCGGTGAAAGGCGCTGTGCTGGGTGAAACTGTGGTTGTTGAGCAAATGTAGGTATCGCTCTCAGGATGGTTGGCCAATCCTAATTAGGGTGGGGCAGACACAGAGACGGCGAGGTCTGTCAAAGTCCAGTGAGTCACTGTGGGTCCAGGCCAAGCTAGTCTCCCCATCTCTTGTCCCTCTCACCCACTGCCCTTCTGTCTTCCACACTGTTTTGCCTCTTCTGCAGCCCCACTGCCTCTGGACCCACAACAGAGCTGGCGTTCTGGGCCTGGGCTCCGGCTCTTTGTCTGACAGCAAAGCCCTTGAGCAGGGAGTGGGCCTTGCCCTGGGCCTGAGAAAGAAGTCAAGCTTGCTTGGAATGCAGTTGCAAAAGAGGTTACAAGAGAAGGCTGAAATCAAGTGATGTCGAGAGGTTTTGTTATTTTTGAAAAAATGACTCATTCTGAGAAACCCTAACTGCCTCCCAGAATGTTCACCTAGGTGCCTGTGAGTGTAACTCTGCCCACTGCAGGAAGAGATACTGCTCCTGCTGGTGCTGTTGTCACAGGAGAAGGGTTGGAGGATGTTGAGAGGAGGGTGGGAGGAGGCTGGGAGGAAGGTGGGAGGAGGGTCAGGTGAATGGGAGGGAAGCTGGAAGGTGACTGTGTCACTCTGGGTGGGGGTGTGTTTCATTTTTGAGTCTTTTCCTCTAAATGGGCCTATTCAAGACACCACACCCATCTGTTTGGAAGCTACAGGTTCTCTGTCCTGAACTGAGTTTCTTGTGTGTGTGTGTGTCTGTGTGTGTGTCTATGTGTTGTGTGTGTGTGTGTGTACGTGTGTTTTCCCACTTCATATGCAAAGGAATGGGGTCACTGAAAGCTTAAGCTATTTCCTCAAGATGAGGTGGGGGAAATAAGAGGAAGAAAGAAGAGACAGAGACAGGAGAGGGTGCCAGGGGCCAGAAGGGAGGGGAGAACAGAAGACAGGAGGGCTCCCTCGACTTGAATCCACCGAGGGCTGAGTTCCATTCTGCACCTGTGAGTGTCCTCATTGTTAAGGAATGTTAAGGAGCATAGTGTTAGGTGGAGGCTGGCTCTCAGCTATCTGGGTGACCTTGGGGACACATATTCTATTGCCACACCTGAATTTCCTATCTGTAAAAGTGTGGTGAGGCATAATTGACCCAGAGCTTTGAAAACATAGTAGGCATTATTAGAATATACTGGAAAACTTGTTATAGGGCAGAGTATTGACGCCTGCCTCTGAAGTTTAGATTCACAGGTGTAGGGAGGCATCTGGAAACCTACACTTCTTTTTTTTTTTTTTTTTTTTGGTTTTTTGGATTTGTTTTTTTTTTCGAGACAGGGTTTCTCTGTGTAGCCCTGGTTGTCCTGGAACTCACTCTGTAGACCAGGCTGGCCTCGAACTCAGAAATTCGCCTGCCTCTGCCTCCCAGAGTGCTGGGATTACAGGTGTGCGCCACCACTGCCCGGCGGAACCTACACTTCTGACCATTCTTATTTGTTCAGGGTCCTCACTTTGAGAAGCCTGGACTGGGGCGATCTCTAACATGCAGTGATTCTGTGGTTAAAGGGCTTCTGGACACTGAGTGCTTTGCTGGATGCTCAGAGCGCAGACAGACGCACGAGATGTAGCGTCCATCTTTTGTGCCTAGCAGTGAGGGTGTAGAAATAGTAAGAAGCCGAGGCAGCCTGTGTGGGCTTCAAGGGGCAGGCACTGGGGGAACCTTTGAGTCTCAGCTGTCTCTGATTTGCAGACTGCTAGAAGAAGACTTCTGGGTAGAGGACAATCATGGAGTGCTTCCAACATGGCCCTCAGGGAGAGCTTCACAAAATACTCCTTGCGTGAGCTCTGGCTTCAGTGTTGCTAAGGGACAATTCTAGCTCTGCTCTCTAGAGGCACCAAGGTGAACTCAGTGGGTCCTGGAACACTGGAGAGGGTGAATCCTATTGGCCTGCATCCTGGGACCATAGCCACACATTTAATATAGCTCAAACCTATACAATCATATAGATTATTATGTATGTACAAATAAGTGTACATACACAAAATTTTTATTTTGCACAGTCTATGTTTTCAAAGTCTCTTGTGTGTTAATGTTTGCATGTGGTCCCCAGGTAGATAGGTTCTTAAAGAACCTCCTTGGTCATTCATGGATGTCAGCAGAGGTGTGAAATTTGGACTAACACAACACCTATGCTCCCGGGGATGTAGACCGAGGCTTCTCATTTTAGTTCACATGGTTAAAACACTTCTTTTTGTGCGACATTGAACTCCATGCTTTGGGCACTATTGTGCTTTCTTTTAGGGCGAGGTACCCCCATACGTGCTGCCTGATGTTTCTAAACCTGAAGAAGCTGCAACTCATTTTTACAGTGAATGTGCTTGTTAGATAAATTTCCTACAGCCTGTGAAATCAGGGTGAACACATTCAGTCTGTTAAATAAGACACTGTTCATAAAAACCGCATAAAATAAGGATGCATTTGGATGGTTGATGGAATGTTATGACCAGAGGCTATGAAAAGCCTAGCTTTGTTTCCCCTTGGAGCAATGGTTAAATAATTAAAATATTCATGGCAGTCCCATGGAACATAACTACCACGAGGAATCGTTGACTGCACTTGTATTTTTGAATGTGTGTCCTTGGATTCTCATAGATGTTTGGATATGTATGTTGGTGTATCTTCTCTCTAAGCCGACACTGAGTGTATAGCAAGCGTGGTCAGCTAGTTAACTCACATTTTCAAGAGGTGAGTGAGCCTCCCAGTACAGGCCCTCTTTAGAGGCTTTCTTAGTTCTTATTAGTCAGGTAGCAATCTTCACTCAGTTTTGCCAACCCTCTGCTGCCTACATTTGAGCAAACGCCCTGAATGTTTCCTTAGCCGCTGTGCACAGCTTGAGTTTAAAAACCCTCTCGAGCCAAGTGTGGTGGTGCATGCCTATAATCCCAGCACTTGGGAGGCAGAGGCAGGCAGATTTCTGAGTTCAAGGCCAGCCTGTTCTACAGAGTGAGTTCTAGGACAGACAGGGCTACACAGAGAAACACTATCTTGAAAAAAAAAAACAATAAATAAATAAATACCCTCTCAAACTCCATTTACATACAAGTTTACAACCTGCAGAGCAGGACGCCACACTGTGTCCCCGTGGCGTCTCAAGACTCACAGAACGGTTTTAAATCAGAGAGGGTGGCTCCTCTTTGCCATATCTGTGATGCGGTTGGCCATTTCCTGCATTCGATGGGTAAGCTTGGCTTCTGTGGCGGGGGCGGAGACGGCACACTGTCTAGTGGGTCTTCTTCGGGACTCCTTTGTGAGAACACCAGAACTGAGGTACTGTAAGGGCTCTGGGTGAGGAAGAGAGGAAGTCGTGGGCTGAGCCTTGGCCTCTGCAGGCTGAGGAAGGAGGAAAGCTCTGCTCTTTGCATCTGTGTTCTGGTTAGCCCTCTCTCTGAGGTCATGCCAAGCCTCTCCAGTGTATTTCTGAGAAATGTACCGGGAGCCTGAAAGCCCCGTCAGAACTTCACTAGGTTAGGAGGGAGAAACAACCCCCCTGGTTGCCAGGGAGATGACCGTACAGAGCCTGAGAGTGAGTGACTTCTTTGACCCTGCTGGGGACAGGTGGTACTGGAGGGGAGCATCTGGGTGTTCTGTGGCTTCTGTCACTGAGCGCAGACTCTTGCCAGGCCTTGGTTGGGCAGTGGAGCGAGAGGAAGCACTGGGGCTGAAGAAAGCAGAGTTTGGCAGTCATCCCACACAAACACGCTCTGTCGCTATGAATTATTTCCGCGGTCCGTGGAACCTGGGCAGAATCTTCGACAGGCTCGTTAATAAGAACCCCGAGGGTCTTGCTGTGGTGGCCCAGATTCCTTGGGGTTGGAGGTGCATGGAAGACTGGGTGGGACATTTCCTTTTCCTCAGAGCCCTTTCCCCCACAGATTAGAAATTTGGTGTGACCTTTCCTTCCCCAGGAGCCTTTCAGAGCACTGCAGACTCCTTGGGAAGAGGCTCTGAGGGCTGTGTTTCACACAGGGTCTCAGTGTCCTGATAGAGCAGATGAGCTTCCCAAGTTTCTACAGGGATGCCCTGTCTTCTGCCCCCGACCTCTGCGTCACATACCTTCTCTGTTTGAACGCATTGTTAGCCTCCTTGAAAAAAAAAGTCATGTGTCATGCTCGGTGCAGTTTCTACTCTCCAGGGAAGGCTCGGGGCTCATTCCTTGTGCTACCATGGCTCTGCGTAGTACCGTGTGACCTGCAACCTAGCCATTCCCCCGAGAGAGCTTGCATTTCTTCAAGCACAGTGCAAAGGATGGATTGTGGCAATTCATTCCTTCAAAGCTTTGTGTTGGGACAAATACAACTCCAGCTCTTGCAGGCCTGGAGCTGGTGAGTCACGTGACAGAAGCCAGCTCTTTATAATTGCTTTTTATCCTGTGGCTCTCGTTTTCACACTGTTGAAACCGCTCTTTCTCTAGGACCCATTCTTATGGCTGGCCCATTGCAGTAGAGGACCCACATTCCCTATCCTCTGTCCAGCTCTGCCGCCCTGGGTAGGACTCCTCTGTTGACTCTGTCTCTCCATTTGCTGATCGCGGTGCTCAGCTCTCTGCAGAGTTCAAGTGGCCAAAACCAGAGAACACTTGGGCTGTGAAGGTGGCGAATGGCGTACAGCGATCTTTAGCCTTCCTTTTCTAGAGTAGGAGTCTTCTTTACCCTGGATGGCTCTGGGCATCCTACTCAGGAGCAGGATCTCTGGCCTGAACTCCAGATAAGCCTCCAGGGCCTTGGAACACCGAGCAGGCAGCCAGGTACCCAGAGGTGACACGAAGAGTAAACCGCACTCTAAAAGCCATGCATGTCCTGAGCACGGTCATGTCATAGGAGCTGGATCTGGAGAGATGGCCGCTATCTATGCTTATGCAAGGTTAAAGCCCACACAAGGCCTGGCAAAGGGCAGGGTGATGGTAATGCAGCTCCCCCACCCCCACCCCGCGCCCCCGTTCTTCATTCAGTAAGGCAACCGTTGAAAGCACGCATGGGTCCTTGAAGGGACACAGTTGCATAGCTTAGGGACTGACCTGACCGGGGCAACAGGGGATAAAGAAAAGCAGGCTCACAGACACAGGCATAGGAAATCTGGGATCAGGCGGGTCACGCACTCTGCTAGAAAGCACCAGTCGCCGCCTGCGGCAACCCAGCAGTTCATTTTACACACCTGAACTGAGGACGGGGGTTGACTGTCTTCCGCTGAATAAGTGTGTAATACTCGGCTGAAGGAGGAGGGCAGGCTTCACTAGCATTGCTGGGGGGGGGGGTCTCAATGGGGAGCAGTCTCAGACTGTGAACACGTGGGAGAAGAAACTGCCCTGGCCATTGTGTGTCAGTATCTGTGAATGGACCAGGGAGAGAGAGGTTCTCTCACTCCCGTGAGTCTGAGGCATTGGTGTCCTTGTTGTGACCATTTTCTTGTCACCAGCAAACATCCACTTAGGACCAGGCATATATGAACAGAAGTGCCCTGTCACAGAGTGACGTCATCCTTCTGGGACCATCTCCTCTTCCCTTGTTGGTGGGAATATTCATTCCCATTCCTTCTCCTGTGCTGACCACATCCTGGGGAAGGCTTGGGAGAAATGGAAGGTATTCTTCTCTAGTCCCTACCAGGTGCCCGGCACAGTGCTGTGCAGATGATGTGGAGTTCACACTAAGTCCAGTGCTAGAACGTGAAGTTTGCACATGTCCAGTACTCTAACTCTCCTTTCGCTGACTGTGAAAGAATCCTCAGGGGAGCAGGGGGACCTTGCACAAGGCCACCGGCTGGGAACAGGACCTGGATGGCAAAGCCTGCTACCTCCCCACAGGAGGGCACTAGGAGAGGCCGGGTAGGCAAGGAGGGAAATCAGAGTCGTTCACTGCCTCAGGCAACAAGCCTTAGATTTCCCTAGATCCAGTCTGCTAGGCTCTCAGAGGCTTGGAAGGCCAGGTTGCAGAAACGGACTTCTTCCTGACTCAGAAGCGCCATCTTCAGGCCAGCGCAAGTGTTGCAAACAGGAACAAGCACCTGCCCCTCTGTTCTCCATTAGACAGGCATCACCAGATCCTGGGGAAAGGGAGCTCCCATCTTAAAATATCCTAGAGTGAGGCAGAGGGATGGACTAGCTCAGAGTTGCAGAGTCAGAGATGGCAGAGCGGGAGCTGCACCCCTCTGACCCCATCAGTAACCCCCCATTCTCCAGTCTCTCTTTCATCATCCTTGTGCTTCCCCCCTTCTCCCCACCCTCTTCTTCCTCTTTCTTCTTCCCCTTCTTCCTTCCCTCTATCCAACAGCTGTTATTGGGCACTTTGTAGGTCTTGGGCAAGTCTCCCTCCTGGGATGATAAGTCTGGTGGTGGGGGGCGGAATCTGTTCTCAGGGATCACTGCTGAATTGATTAGTTGACACTTTAACTTCCCAACTATAGTTGAGATGCATAGAGCAAGTGTTACCACGTTTCAGGCCCTCCATAGAGGCTTCATCTCACAGACTTCTCACAGAATAGAAGATTCAGCCTCAGGGCACTTTGTGAGCCTGCTCAGAAGGACCCAGTAAGTTGTGGAGCCGTTGAATCAAACCCAGATCCTTTCTGCCTCAGAACCAGAGATGTAGCTGCTATGTTGTATGTCTTCTCTAAAGGGTAACTCAAGCAGTAGGCATGTTCTCATAACATTTTGTCCTCTATAATATTTGCTTATTCTGTGTCTGGGAGAGGTAGAGGCCATCTTCTCCAATTCCTTGCTTCTGAGTTGTGAGGATTTTATTGAGGTCCTGTTAGGTACTGGTTATTGAGTAAGGTGTCAGGGACAGAGAAGGGACTGACTCAGAGAATTATGACCAAGTAGATGTCAGTGTCACAGAATCAATTATCAATCATGTCTTTATAGAAATGCCCCCACATCTCTGGGAAGGCTCTAGTCACATTGTCTGGTAGAAGTACCCGCCCCCCCCACCCCAGTTGTGTGGTGAATTCTTGAGTGACCAGACACAGGGTCCCTGACTGAGTCTCTTAGAAGCACAGGCCAAGTTCAAAGAGCTGAGAGACGGAATGGTCACGTGAGCCTGTACAGGGTAGCTGAGGGCCCTGGGAATCCTAATATAAAGATGGTTTCTGGTCCCCTTGACAGGGGGCCAACATCAAGTTTTGAGGAAACGAACCTCTGTATTCTGACATTATTTTAGTTTCCATTTCTTCATTAGCTACCAGCTTGCATTTCTCTTAAGTTCACAGGGATCTTGTCTTTGTTCTTCTTTTTTATAGGGGCTGGGGGAAGCAATGTCTAGATTCTCTCGTGTGCGCATGCGCTCACTTGATCAACTCCTGAAATTAAGACTCACCAGTTTATAGGTGTCATATCCAAAGCCAGAAGATGAAGTGTGACCATCTGAAGCCACTGTAGGAATTTCTCCACCAAAGCTACAGTGACATCCTTAGACAAGGAAGCCCCATCATGTGCATGTGTCTTACACAGAGGGCAGTGATGCTTACACAGGGATGCTTTTTAACCCTTCTCCTCCCTGCCTTTACCCTGGATATCTTTTTTAAAACATATTTTTATTTTCTATATTCTTTGTTTACATTCCAAATGATTTTCCCTTTCCAAGATCTCCCCTCCCCATATGTCCCATAAACCTTCTTCTCTCCACCCATTCTCCAATCACCTCCCTCCTTTTTTTCTGTCCTTATATTCCCCTCCAATGCTAGATCAATCCTTTCCAGGATCAGGATCCTCTCCATACTTCTTCATGGGAGTCATTTGTTATGCAATTTGTGCCTTGGGTATTCAGAGCTTCTGGCCTAATTAATATCCACTTATCAGAGATTGCATTCCATGTGTATTCTTTTGGGATTGGGTTTGCCCTGGATATCTTATCTTTTCTTTCCAAGAACAGTGTGTGTGTGTGTGTGTGTGTGTGTGTGTGTGTGTGTGTATGAACATGTGAACATGTACACAGATTTTATGTGATTAGTACAAACACACATACCTCAGGGCCAGGGCTACACTTGGGGAGGGGACTCTCCAATGCCTCAAAATTCCCAAGAGTTTTTTCTCTTTCAAAAATAGGAAGTCTTTTAAGAGTTCATTTTCCTCTGCCCAGAATAGAATGACAACATAACAAAAACTATAACAGAAAAGGCAGAAACCTGGGGCCCAAGTCTCCTTCCTCCCAGGAAAGGACCAATCAGTCAGGCTTGTGGCTTTATATAAATTATAAGATGGCTACACACCTGTTTCACCACTATGTGAATAAGTCTTGTGAAGACATACTTCTGTATTACCATCCTCATTTGTTCCCAGAGGTGGTTCTAGAAGGGGAGATGGAGGTGGCAGAAACCCTGTCTTTACATTATAGAAGTGAAGGTGCTTGCTATTTTAAATGTCGGGGTGAGGGGCACCCTCTAGCAGCAGTAGAGATGGGAGCAAAGTTCTTCCAGTTGGCTCTAGGAGAAAGATCACAGGCCCCTACTTTCTTATTGACTCAGAGTTCTGTCTCCTTTCTTTGCCACACCATGGGTTTTGTAGGTTTTGCTGACCACTGGGAACCATCAACTGAGACAACCTTGTTTCTGTGGGGATTCTCTAGGGAGTGACTCCAGGTCTTGGGTGCTTCCATCTTGCCTCTTCCTTTGTCAGGGTTACGGGTGGTAAATCTCTTTACTGTCTTGGGTTGTTTACCGTTTTTTGCCCTCTCTTCCGTCTCATTTTCTACTTGAATTTCCCCTGGTTCCCAGTCCTCAGTGGTTTCTGTTGACTTGGCTGGACTTTGCCTGATGCATTATAACTTTTATTGGTTTTACCTTATAACAGCCTGCAGTAAAGATGATGATGATAGTGTTGGTGATTTCCATCCCTTCCTTGGTCTATAACCTCACATATTACAAAGCTTTCACCCTGGTTCTGTAATTTGAGTTTCGTAATAACAGTGTGATGTAAGAAAGGCACTTATTATTAATTCCACTTTACAGAACGGGAAATGATTTCACTCTGTTCACACAGCTGCTGGGTCTGGAGAGAGTCTGGAACCAGATCCTCTGTAGACTTTCCTCACCCGAGTTAACCCTTCATTGCCCATCACCATTCTGCCTGCCCAATGGGGAAAGAGTCTTAATGTTCTTGTGTGTCTTTATGGTGTTTTCCTGAGCACAGGGCACAAACCACAGGTCAAGGGAGTCTTAATTTTTTTTTTTTATTCTTGGGTGATAAATGTGACAGCACTTGGCGGTTTAGAGTAGTACCGTTGGTTTCAAGTTCAAATGTCTAATCAGAAAATATTAATCCACTAAAAATCCATTATGTGTATGTTCCCCCTTTTCCTTATCTATCTGTGAAGGCTGCTTCCACTTCTTTGTTGTTGCACAGTGTGGCAATAAATATGGATGTGAAAGTGTCTCTGTGGTATGTTGTCTTAAGTCTTTTGGGTATATACCCAAGAGTGGTATAGCTGGGTTACATGGTAGTTCCTCTTTTAGTTTTTCGAGAAATCTTGACTTGGTTTCGTAGGGGCTGAACACTTTGATTGCCACCAGCAATGAGTAAAAGCTCCTCCCTTTCCATATCCTGCCTACATTTGCTGCCACCTGTCCCTTGATAACATCCATTCTGACCGGGGTGACATGAACTCTTAAAGCGGTCTTAACTTTCATTCATCTGATAGCTAAATATGCTGAAGCCGTTTTCCCCTTTTTGGGAATTAAGCTCATTAACCCCTTTGTTGACTGAATGGTACGGTTTTGCATGAGTCCAATGTTTATCATTCTTTCTAAAGTCTAGATGGCAATCCTCTGTCTGATGAGTGCTGGGAACGGTTTTTGTCCCCCATTCTGTAGTTGTCTCCTCACTCTGGTGATTGTTTCCTTTGCTGTGTAGAATCCTTTAAATTTCCCACCACCAAAGTTGTCAATTCTTAACCAGAAAATATGTTGAGAAATTTATTCTTACATGAAAGTGAATGGGAACACAATGTGTAATTCAATGCAAATAACACAACATTTCAAAGGTAGTGGGACATAACTTCAAGACAATTATATGGTCGCTGGCAGTTTAGTATAGTGGTCCTTGGGGCCCAGACCCTTCATCTACCTAGTAGTAGACTGAGAAGGGTATGCTAGGAAAAACATTTGTTTAGCATAGAAGTGAAATACTACTTGCTGGTGATGGTACTGTTATAGAAAAGACTGAATCACAGTGGTTAGAGTTCAAACAGCCGCAATGTGGGAGACATATTTTTAGGCCTCCATGATCTTTAAGCTCCTGGGGTTCATGCCATTGTAATATTCTCCCTTTTTGGTTAGCTGAAGGATTTCTGACTTGTTCCTAATCCACAAAACATGCCAAAGGCCATAGTGTCCTTTAGGTAATAATATTAGGCCTTCTCTCAGCAGCCGTATTGGGAAATGAAGCCCCAGGAACCTCAGGGAGCATGTGAACTGCAAGGGTGGCTTTCAGCAACAGCCAACAAAAAGCCAGGACCTTCAATGGAACAGTTATATGAATTTTATTCTACCAATAATCTAATGGGATGAAAGTCCATTCTCTCCCAGTCGAGTGTACAGATGAGAACACAGCCTGTCAGACACTTTGATTATTGCTCAATAAGACACAAAGCACAGACTCCACTTACATCAGACCTGAAACTGATCCATAGAAACTGAGAAAACAAATGTGTGTTGCATTATACCTCCAAGTTCGTAGTTCTGTGGTATGCAGCAACAGAAGCAAGCAAACACACCCACCAGAAGGCACATAGGAACATCTACAAACACCACAAGGCACAGCAAATTTGACAATACATTTTCTTTAAAAGTTATCTTTGTTAAGTTGCAGACAATGATACGAATCTTCTGAAGGATAGAAGCCTCAAGGGCAAGCTGAAGTCTGGGTGGGAACCAGATCTTGGGGGAGCTCTCTTAGGTCACGTTTGAAGCACATAAGAGCTGTAGAGCTCAGTTGTGCTCTGTGATACACAGAGGGCTAGGCTACTCAGGGGGAGGGCTGCCTGAGTCGGAGGGTCAGACTACTAAGGGAACAAGCCACTGGGAAGATGCTTCACCTCAGATGAGGATGTGTGAGCGTTTCTGGGGATCATGTAGGAAACCAACTATAGAGTGCTGTACTCAGGCTTTCCTTTTAGTCTGTGAACTGGAAGGAGAAGGGTCAGAGGGCATGGTGGACAGTTGGCACTGGCTGAGCCCAAGGCAGGCTCCCCTCCTAACACTGGGAAGCCTAGTTAATCTGTTTCTGAAATCTTAGTTGTGGTTGGCCAGAGACTCTTGTAGGGCTGTGTTTTATCAATATATTTGTATTGACAACAATAGTACAGTACCGTGAGTGGGACAGTAACTCGGCACCCACACCACTATCCATCAATCAAGTTGAATATCCTTTTAAATTCAATAATTCAAAAAAGAAAATTTAAAGCCGGGGATGAGCCTCACTGGAAAAATATTTGTCTAACATACATAAGGCCTGACTTCCAGTCTCAGAATACCATAAAAAAAAAAAGCATCAGCCATAAAATTTACAAATTTATGCCAAATAAGGATGGAGCAGACATCGAAGTATGACTTGAATGATGGTTGCCAATAGTGGCGACAAACAAGTTATCATAAGTTTAAATAAAGATGTGACGCAAACAATTTGTTCAAATTGGCCGATGAGTCTTATCCTCCTCCTGTATCACTCTCCAGGCAAACAGCACCCACAATGGCAGGACCCAGTCAGCAGCTAATGGGCCAGAAATCCTTGTCAGACATAGGGTTGAGGAGACAGTCTGCCATGCCTGGAATATTATGGGTAACGGGAAGGAAGTTTGATCTGTGACTGGAGAAAGACATTGAAAAGTTAACTGACAGTTGGTTTGTTCTGAGAGATCTCCACATGCATATCAACATCTAGAAACAGTTAAATTATCTGAATTTCTAAAATACAAAAGTGGCTTTTATTGTTGACCCTGTCTTAGATTTTTCCAGAAAGAAGACCCCGAGGAGGGACTTAGGAGTTAATTCGGAGGTGGCCTTCCGAGGTTCCATTGCGGAGTTGAGGATGAGCTGTGTAGTAGGATGAATGGCCGAGTCAGCTGGCCAACGCTGTGGCTTCCTGGGACTTAATTGTACTGAGGAGTCATGGTGAGATAATAAAGGCTGTTATCTCAGAATTGCCCTACTTGGTGGTGCTAGCAGGGCTTGGCATCTGCCTGCTAGCTCTTGTCCTTCCTCTGCTGCGTGTCACTATTGGACCTTCCCTGAGAGCAGCCCAAGCGCATGCTTCTGGGCAAGACATCAGAGCAGGAGATAGATAGAGGGACTTCGGGTAAGAAGGCAGAGGTGCTGGTGGGAGATAAGCACCACATTGCAGGGGACACATGAGATGGGTGTCTGCACATCCCATCTGCACACATGGTGCAACCCATCACAGTCTATGACAGGACCTGGAGTAGGAGGGCTCTCTAGCAGGTTAAGAGACCATATGGTACTTGAACAAAGATGCTCTGTGCTGCCTTGCCTTCCGTCTGTCTGCCCCTGACTTCAGTGGATTGGACCTGGAACCCTTGATTACCAGGCAGCAGGGTCAAGACTAAGGCAGTATGAGAGAGAATCTTAGAGTGGTCTTCAAAACCATTGTAAGCTGAAGCCATCTCTGTAATTCTGACGGTTCTTGCTCGATCAAGTGTCTCTTGTACTAAGCCTGATAAATCACCTCTGGTTTAAAACATGGTAGGTGATTGAGCTTCTGATGAATTTAGAATGTTTTGTCTCTTCACTGTGTCCTACATTTCCTGTGCGTTTCTTTCCCTTGGTTTTGAAATTTTACATCTACAGAAAAGTAAAGAAAGCTGAGGGTGGGAGAAATAGTCTTTTCCAGAGAAGAGCTTGCCAACTGATTATCCAATACCAAATGGTCAGCTCTGAAAACAGATACTCTCAAGAAACATACCGACTGAACAGGTTTATTTATATTTTAGAAATATATATGCATATATAGTCATGGTATTGAATTTGAAATTTGAATTTGAAATTGGAACAGGAGGGGTTGGATGGAGGAAAGCAAGGGGAAAATGATGTAATTAGATTATAATCTCAAAAATAAAAATATTATTAAAAACAAATAATAAGTATGAACTTCCTTGACCTTGATGAGAGAGACCTGGAAAAATATGAACATTTGAATTTACCTCCTTGTTGCTATTTGGCCTGTGAAGAGATGAGATTATGAATCACCCTTCAAGCTCAGATCGCTGAATCAGTGCTGTTGGATATCAATTGCTAACACTCTTTTTGGTGATTATTGCATGCTAAGCCTTACCTCTTCAAATGTTCTCAACAGCCCCCATGAAAGAGGCAATACAAGCATCTTCAATCCACACATGTGAGACTAGTCTTTAGGAATTTGTGTTCCAGGAATAAGGAGGACATAACTGTAACTTATAGCCAGGCACATGAATTGAAGCTGAGGAATGCCCTACTGGGCAGCCACTGAGATCATGTGCACTTTCTGAAATGCTTTATATATATGCATATGTATATATGAGTGTCCAGGAGTCAATTGGTTAGGGTCGTCTATTAGGCGACCTATGGTACGAACATGAGAAGGCTGCCAATACCCGTGCTAGGGCACACACCACATTTATGAATGTGCAGGGAAGAGTCCATCTGTGCTAAGAGGCTGTGAGAGGCCCTGTTGATCACCCTGCCCCTTGACTTCTCAGGAACAGCCACCTGCTGTGTCACAGGAAGCTCCAGATGATGGGTGCCTTGCCATCTGGTGACTGATATGGTTATTTCGGGGCCCACCCTTTGCTGGCTGTTTGACTTGAGGCAAGGGACTTAGTCATCAGGGAACCTACCTCTCTCATCTGTGAAATAAGGATAATGAGACCAACTCCTGCCTTCCTCACAGGGAGGAGGAAGCCTCTTGAGATCACCTTGCAGAGAGTCCTTTGATGTGCTTGAAAGCATTCTTAACTGCACAGCCAGGTACTCCAGTAGCTGGGTGAAAGTTTTATGGCCAAAGATTCCCACAGCCCATAATCTCTGCACTCCCAGAAGGGCCGGTGATAGATTTGGCTGTTGTAGTCTCTGCCTGCCATCGGCAGAGATTTCTCAGAGCCTTAGTCATGTAATAGGCGGTTTCCCTGGGGTGTTCTTGCCAATGCTTATTTATGGAGTATTTCTGGAGAGTTCCTATGACCAAATGGCAGTTTCTTACCGCTCTCCTGACCTGCCCACAGCAGTTATCTCTGGCTTCTTGGAATGGTGGGATGTTTTAAGAACTGTGCGTGTCTGTGTTTTCAACAATCTGGAAGTGTTTTTCCTCCATCCTCTCCCCTGAGACATTTATTTTAAAAAAAGTATTGAAGTATAAATATGTTCATCTTTTCATTTCTGGTCTGCACTGCCACCAAATGTATCGGAAGAGTCACCTTGTCCTCAACCCAGTTCTCTCTCCATGTTTATCCACTGCTATCTGATGAAGAGATGGAGAAGCCACGTCTCTCCTTGAAACCCACTAGATTCTCCATCTCCACCGAATAAGCAGTAAACAAGGGCTGTTGAAAGCAGGGTGAAAACCCGATAGCCTCACAAGCCTGATAATTCCAGTTCAGCCCCTGGAACCCAGATGGTAAGGAAGCCAGATGTGGTGGTGTGAATTACTAATCTCAGAACACCTATGGTGATGGGACGGGGAGAAGGGAATCAGGGGATGCTCATGGACCAGTTGCCCGGAGTACGATGCTTAGAGATCACCCCAACAAGGAGGATGGTGAGAACTGACTCGTGTGACCTCTATCCATGCACCATAGTATGTGCATGTCTGTACACACACAGAGAGACACACGTTTTTAAAATACTGAACAAACTAGTTTGGTATCCTTGGCCTCCTCCTACTTTCCCAAAGCAATATCTGATCCTACGTCTCCTCCCCACACCTTTCTCCCCTCTTCCTTTGTTCTTTCGTCTGGCCAGGCAACCACCTTACCTGTTCTTGCTCATTACTTCCTGTATACCAAGGACCGTGTTTAGCTCTGGGGAAGGAAATGGTGCCCCTCCTCCCAGACAGGCAAAGCTTTATGGGAGATAAAGAGCCTGGTGGTTATAGCAGGCTGATCGGTGCCATGATATGGGCCTGATGGGACTATAGGTGTCCATTGGAGAGGACCCACACTGGCCTGTGGGGAGAGTGAGAGACCTGGTACCCAAGGGTAGATGGGATGCTGGGGATGGGGGGTGGGGAGAGAACTGTGGCCACAGTAGCCCTGGTAGAAGGATTTTGAGAGGGTATGACAGCCGTGAATGCCCCGGAGAGCCTTCTTAAGCGATACTAATGTTACTTTAGAGACGAGGAACACAGGTAGGTGATGGTGTGGTCACCTACTGAATTGGCTGTTTGTCAGCTTCTCTGGGACACCCAGGAATTTGCTGTATCCCCGTCCCCTCTACTTTGCCCACTTCTTTCTCCTCTGTCCTCCTCTGTGTGGCTCTACCCACCTTTATGGCCCTTTCAAAGGTGGCCTGTTCTGTGGTGCTGTCCCAGGTGCTCTGATTGCTTCTCTGGGCCTCTAGTGTCATCACACGTTACTTACTTATTACCATTTATCACACTGGGTCTTCGAGTTTATGTCAGTAGTGCCTGTTGGTTTCCTCCACTGGCCTGAAAGGGCATTTCCACCCTGGAATATTTACCCATGTTTTCCCACCCCACGTAGTCCTTAGGCCTCCCTTCCAGATCCAGTCCTACCGCTCATTAGTTCTGTAATCTTGGACGAGTCACTTTATCTGTGAGACCTCGAGTTGTCTCATCTGTAAAGTGGGGGCGATGATTTTTTTTTTTTACTGCACAGGATAATTGCGAGGATTAAATAAAGTACCTACTTAACACTCAATAAACATGAGTTGCCTTCCTCCTTCGCTGACTCCGGTTCAGAGAGATTGCTGCAACAGCTTGGGAGAGCATCTCCGGGGGGGAGGGATGCCTCACTTTTCCCATGGGCCCAGAGGAAGTGTTAGGAACATGAGCAAGAGTCCAGTCTGCATGGTTTGCTGAGTCCTGGGCAGTGCAAACGTGAGTGGTAGCCATCACCACACCCATTCTAACCTGATTAGGTCTTTGACTCTTTCCATACCGCCCTCACCCTTAAAGTAAACAAAGAGACAATGTTGGAAGTCATTTGTTTTAAAAAAAAAGCACATGGAATCATGTGTGCCTCCTTGTCTGGGATTGTGCTTTCAACCCGTGGTGTTCTGAGAAGAGGCAAGAACCCAGTTTCTTCTTCTTCAACCCTTCATGGTTCCTGGAGATGCTGCATATGTCTGGGATATATGGTGGCTTCATGAATAAAGATTGGGGCAGTGTGTAGGGAAAAAAGAAAGGGAGCATTTGTTCTGGGTTTTAGAGCTGGGATTTGGGGGTGGGGATATTCCACAGGTGCCCCCTCCCCCATCTTCCTGCCTCAGCTCACAAAATGTTGGATAGCTGCTGGTTGACCTCTGCTGGAGCTAGCTGATGCCCTCGCTTCTTCTCCCTCCCTGCGTCCTGATGGGAAGAACAGAAGTGCTCCACATTAGAGTATGAGAAAGGGCTTGCATTCCCTGGTTAGTGCGGACAACTCACGCTGTAACCCCGCATGGCCCTTTCTGTCCCTGGACTCTCAGCCTGCGTCCTGCACTTTTATTTTCATGCGTTTATTGCCCTCCCTTCCCTGCAAGTGAAATGCGAAGATTGTTGGCTGAAGAACAGAGGTGGCTGCTTTACGAGCAGCCTGTGTTACTAATTAAAACCACACACACACACACACACACACACACACACACACACACACACCACACAGCTCTAATCAGGTTTAACGCTTAGCGCTCTGAGATTGAATGCATCCTCCCCCCCCCCCCCCCCAAGCTCTGTCGTTTTTTCTACTCAAGGTGGAATGAGAGCCTCTGCTCTCAGCACCCGGCCTTCAAGGCCGACTCTCTGTTGGACAGGCTTCTTCCCTGGCCAGGGATCCTCCCTCACTCTGCCACTCACTCACTCTCCTCATAGCCACAGACAAAGGGAGCCTTCATGGTTCAGTTCTTTGGATGCCACCTGGTCATTGCTTGCCTGGGGACAAGATGACCTGACTTCCTCTTTTATGTTTGAGATAATTGACATCAAATTACAATGTCTTCATTCTGATTCGGGGTGGGGGGTGGGGGGGGTGGGGATCTCAGTTTCCTCTGATTTCTAACAGATCTATTACAAAATAGCAAGCCTGGAAACCGTCTCATGATCTACAGCAAGATAGAGACTTTGAAGGGCTCCTCATCTTTCACCCCTGCCCTTTGTTGTAAGAGCCATGAATTATATCTTGGGAAAGCAGGAGCCGAGCCTCGGGGAACTGTGCTCGCCTAGATAGTGTGTCAAACTATTGTTTTCTCAACAGAAGATGGAGTGTCACGGATGTCACAGGGAGTCGTAGCCACAGTGCTTGTCCTTGAAGGCAGGACCCTTCAGGTTTGAGGGCACGTGGAGCAGAGAGGCCCAACATCCCCAAACATCTTGACTGGGGAATGATGTGTCCTTCCTAGGGCACTTGGACAGGGGTCCTAAAGTCCAGCTGCACATGCTGGTCACCGAGGCTACTTGAATTACGCTTCCTGGATGTGAGCGGAGGCCCTGGGATCCTTTTAATTAAAGTTCCCCAGGGACTTTAATACTCAGTATGAGCTATGCTCCAAGACAGCCTCTGATTCAGAAACTTATGACAAAACATTTAATGAAATGCCCATTTAAATGTCTGTCTATTGTTCCCCTTGCCCATTAGTTAGTGATAATAAGGACTACCTCATAGGATCAGCATCTATAGGAGGACTGGAGTCTGGTGGGAGAAGGGATGAGAAATGTCTCACTTCCTCTCAACGTCTCCTAAGAGAAGTCTGGAGTACTCTCACTTTTAATCCTCACACTAGTTTTTCAAGGTGAGCGCAGGCTTTCGAATGGAGACAAAACAAGAAACTGTAGCTCAGGGATGTTGAGGTGACTGCCCTGGGCTCATCTATGGAGTATGAGTTTAACACAGGCTCATGAGTGTCCTCTCCCCCACAGCTTGAGGTCTTTTCCCAGCCTACAGTGGGGTTCACTTGACCAGTCAATGCTTTCACAGCCCTGTAGAGGTAGGGTTGAGTCCTCTGGTTCCCAGTGTCTCCAGAACTCAGGCTGGATGATATCCAGCTCACCTAGAAGGCCCTGAAACCCAGTGGCCAACGACCTTCTCCCAGAGGACCACCACCAATCCTCAGTATCTCCCTGCCAGCCTCTGAATTGATCTCAGCTTGTTCACAGGAATGCTGTAGCATTTAAAAGTTGATCGAGCCGGGTGGTGGTGGCAGTAGCGCACACTTGTAATCCCAGCACTGGGAGGCAGAGGCAGGCGGATTTCTGAGTTCGAGGCCAGTCTGGTCTACAGAGTGAGTTCCAGGACAGCCAGGGCTATACAGAAAAACCCTGTCTCGAAAAAAAACCAAATCCAAAAAACCAAACCAACCAACCAACCAAACAAACAAAACAGTTGATCTATATTCTGGTTTCTGGTTAGCTGAGGTTAGTGAGTCCACAACTGTAGCCTCACATTGAGACCTCCTTCCTCAGAGTTATTCCTGAACCTGTCAGGTGGGAGAAACTCTCGTCTATGGTAGCTTTCATACATTGTCCCAAGCCTCCCTCAGTGTGATGTTCACTCCAGTTGGGTATAAACCTCAGGAAATGTAACATGCCTTCTGGTTCTTCATTAATAACTAGTTGTGCCTGGCATACTGGCATACTCCTAGAATGCTGACTCTCAGGAGGCTGAGGCAGGGGGATCCTGAATTCCTCCAAAACAAAACTCTGTCTCAAAAAAAAAGGACAAAACAAAATTTTCTAAGAACTATATATACTTAGCAGAGCCTCTGTGATATATACTTGGGGATATGAATCTATGGGAGCTACAAGCGCACCAACATAAGGCCTCCCTCAACACATTTATCCTGGTTCTCTCCTCCCCGAAACACCTGTTGTGACTTTTGCCTCCCCCAGCACCCCTGACATAACTCCTTCCTCTTCCAGCACGTTATAGGACTCCTCCCTTCCTAATGCACTGTCATAATTCCTAACTCAACATATCTGTCTTGACTCCTCCCTTCCCAATACATATCTCATGACTCCTCCTTTCCCAATACACTTGTCTTAACTTGTCCCTGCCCAGCACATCTGTCTTGAGGCCTTCCTTCCTAACACATCTGACATGAGCCACCCCCCCCCCCCATCACGTCTTCTCTTTTTTTCTACACACCAGACACAACTCTTCCTTCACCCAGCACATTGACACAGTCTCTACTCTAATAGATTTGTGAGGGAGTTTGGTCCATGATATCGCAAGTCAGGCTTATCTGGGGCATCATGGTCAGTTTGGGGCATCAATCTAGAGAGGAGAACATGGAAACTGAAAGGAATTTCAAGCACTAGCTGGCAAGGTGAAAGTAATTCAGAAACCTAGAAAACAAAACAGCAGCAACAAGCCAAAAGCAAATGGCAAATGTTCACATCATGTGGAGGGTATGGGAAGAATAGATAGACGTATCCCTGTGGCCCCCGGGGCTACTGATTAGGTGTTAGTTAGCCTCTGGTATACTGCGCTTCAATAACAAAGCAATGCACACACTCCAGCGATTCCACAAATAGCTGTGCGTCTCACTCTACTCAAGCACAGGGAAGACTGAATTCTTGTTAATTTTTAGTTACATCATGTGGTGCACTTAGCATTTGGTGCCACTGCAGGAGGGGAAGAAGGAGATGGACGAGACATATGGGCTTTGAATTTCTATGTTATTTCCACTCATGATCCATCAGAACCAGTCACATGACCTGGATGTCTTTACTAAGGAGGCTGTAAGTGTGTGTGTGTGTGTGTATGTGTGTATGTATGTGTGTGTATGTATGTGTGTATGTGTGTGTGTATATATGTGTATTTATGTGTGTGTATGTGTGTGTGTATGTGTGTGTGTGTGTGTGTGTGTGAATGTTGGGAAGTATGCTCAGCTAAGCATCACTTCTATAACATTTCACAGTGACCCCACATCTTTTGCACCCCATGATGTTTTTTAAAATATTTATATTTATTGTTTAAACATTCCATACATGAATACAAGAATGTATCTTAATCATATCTGTTCCCTCTTCCCCACCCAACACCCTCAAAATCCTCTAACCTATCTCATTCTTAATTTTATATCCTCTTTTAAACATTTTTATTAATATTTTTAACCCAGTGAGTTCAATAGTGCAACCCATTTGTACATGGACACAGGGAACATCCACTGAGAGCATGGTAGTTTCCCAGTGACCCTCTCTCAAGGCAAAGAGATACTTTCTCTTCCCAGGAGTCATCAACTTCCAATAGCTCACCAGCCAGGGCTGGGGCCTTGGTAGACCCTCCCCCAACCACATTGGGCTATTTAACTGACTTCTGATCCTGTGTAAGCTACTGTGATTTCATGTATGAAGCAGATCTGTCATGACCAGAAGATAGCAACTCACAGTATCCCTCTCCATCCTCCAACCTTTGCCAGAGAAACTTCTTACAGTAGTTGGTAGTGATTATTCCAGGCATGCATTGCTGCTCAAGTTCTGAGAATAAGCAACAATAAAAAATAATAATAACACAAGTAATCAACCATAGATGGGATACCCCCAAGGTACAGGGCACACCCCAGAAGAGGGGACAGAAAGAATGTATGTATACATAACACAGACACAGCTTCCAGAGTCTGTTTAGTGTTGTTTTGTATGCACAGGTGTTTAGGGGCTGACCACTTGGGATTAGACAACCTATCAGGGGACACTGTCCTTGGAGAAAGCTGGTTCTCGAAGTCGCCCATTGATCACCTGTAGCTCTTCATCTAGGCATGGAGCTTTGTGAAATTTTCCCATCTACATATGCACTTCGACTGGAGTTGTTATCATGCAGGTCTTGTTTAGACAACCGAATTGAGATTTCATAGGTGTAGCTTTCCTTGTCCTGTATAAATGATACTATTTAATAGTGGGTGCCCTGCTTCTCTGGCTTCTATGATATTTTTGCTCCTTCTTGTGAGATTTCCCAAGTGATACACTGTAATTGTATATTTGTCAGAACTCTGCACTGAGAGATTACTTCTTCTCTCTGAAACTGGATCCTGAGAGCTGAAGTCCAGGGTCAGGGCAGAGATGGGATGTAGCATCTGGTGCAAGATCTGATCATGTCTGACCTCAGTCCATTGAATTGGACTTAGATGAATCTAGTCATATTGTAACTGATGCCTACCCATTCTACAGATATCAATGACCTTGAATAACAGTTACTTGGGGAATGAGATTCACCCCTGGTTCTCGATATGAATAGGGCACTGATAGTCTAGGTGATAGTTGCTCTTTTCCAGACTTGAAAGAATTAGAATGTTAAAGAGAAAAGTGTTGGGTTTCCAGGCAAGTGACACTGTAGCCCACTGTAGAGGCTGGGTGATGGCAGACAGTATAAGTTCTGGAATCCCACTGTGTGCTTACCGATCCCACTATGTCCTGACTGTGTGACTTTAGGCTAGTTTTCGAGTCTGTCTGCTCTTCATTTGCCATGACGGTAAGCTGAGAATACGTCACTTACCTTACGGAATGGTCGAGCATGTTAGCAAAGGGGAATAAATGGGCCTGTGCTTACCACATAGCAGATGTTGTGAAATTGTTCCTTCCTCATGTCCCTGCCCTGCACTGGGCTGGAATGTCTCCCCAGCGATCCCACCTAAGAGGACTCGCTATGTTCTAGATGCTAATCTCCCTCCCATATTAGTTCATGACTGTGCTCCTGGAGCCCAGCAGCCAAGCGCCTGAAACATCCCTGGCGTTCGGTGTTATCCTTACTAATATTTGCCAGGAGGAATGACAGGATTCAGAGATCAGCTGGCCTAAGCTGGAGCCCTGAAGATCAGCGTTACAGGAATTAGGTGTGAGTCATCTAGGCATGTGACCACGGCCTGAGGAAGCCTGCGTCCAGGCCCAGAATAATCTGAATCTTCCGAGGGGGAGGCACGTGGCGACAAGAAGGCCTTACTCAATACCTGCTCTGGGCCAGAGGTTGACATGGGCTTGTCCCTCAGTGAGGCACACAGTGTTAGAGCAGGTCATCTCCAACAGATGGCACTCTGACAGCCAAGTGGGGGAGCCCTTAGGGTCCTACTCTCTCTGCCCACCTGCCCAGACATGGGAGGAAACTGGGCAAAGACTGAGGGTTGAGAGGTGAGAAGATAATGAACCTTTTCTTCTTGCCAAAACCAACTCTGCAAATTATGATGCCTTCAGAGTCTGGGTTTCCTTCTTAAAATTCTGAATCAGTTGAAATTCCTGTCCTGTGAGGAGGAGAGCAAAAGTCTTCCCTCCCACAGTTGCAACTTCCTGTTACTGTTTCCCTTTTAAAAATTAGCGCATATTGTATAACACAATTAAATAAAATAACCAGTGTCACCATGACATTTTCATATATGTATATTATGAACTTTGGTCTCTTGCCTCATTTCCTATTTAGTGTGTGTGTGTGTGTGTGTGTGTGTGTAAAATGAGACAAGGTCCTGTTATATAGCTTAGTCTGGCTTCAAACTCATGAAGCTGTCTCACTGCTGGAATTTCTCCTGTGTACTGGCGTGCTCTGTTTCATCATTTAGATCTTAATGTGACGCCTGTTCTTATAGTACTGTTCTGCACACTGCTGCTCAAAGTAACTGTATGAGCACTGGCTCACTCTAACCATCTTGCTGCCTTGAAAAACTTCATCCCTATTTGATAGGAGATTAAAGCACAGAGATGCAAAGTGTATCGCTCATGGCCTACAACTAATATGTCATAGGAATGGGGACCAACTGGCTAGCTTCAGAATTAGGGCTCAGAATGTCCCCATCGCATTGACACCTTCACTTACGGCTCAGACAACCCACCACGGAAGCAGTGCTGCTGAGGGATCCAAGGGCATTGGGGTGCTGAGGACACAGGCTTGCTCGAGTTTGCTCAGCTGCAATCAGTGGAGCAGCATCTGAGACTCATGTTGTCTGACTCCTGAGAGGCAGCAGGCTGGCCTAACTAGCCATTCTACAGAGGAAAAAGGTCTTCCCTTACAGGTTTGGAATCTGTGGGTGCCTCCCCGAGTCTCTGCTGAATGAAGGAGAGATCTCCTTTTCCTCTCTGATCTCTTTTTTTTTCCTTCCCTGTCTACTTCCTAGTGTTGGGGCTTTGTGTTGAATGTTGGGGTCAGTGCTGATCATGGCGGGTATCTTGTCTTGCCTTTGACCGTGATGGGGTGTTGACAAGGCTTCTCCTCCTTTCTTCAGGTGCTTATTTACTGGAGATCCTTGGTCTCTAGCCAGGCTCTGCCTCAGCAACATCAAGGTGGAGTATGGACCATAACCCTGTCTCCTTGCTTGCAAGAAAACTTGGGTAAGCTACACGACCTCAGTGCTTTTCAATGAATCAGCATTTAGCATTAAAAGATTTACAATTTTCAAAAAGGTGGAGTCATTGTTAAGTTGCCCAGGCTGGTCTCAAATTCTAGAGTTAAACAATCTTCCTGCCACTGCCTCTTCAGTAACTGAGACCATGGATCTTCTCTTTTAAAAGCAGTCTCATTATGAAGGCCTAGCTGGCCGGCGCTCACCAGGTAGACCTGGCTATTCTTGAATTCAGAGATGCAACTGCCTCTGTCCCCAGAGTGTTGGGCTTAAAGGCGTGCGCCACATTGCTCAATAGATAGGCATTTTTAAAAAGCTGCAAAGTGAGAACAAGAAATCTTAAAATCACCTCTAGCTTGGGAGGTAGAAGCAGATGAATCTCCATGGGTCCAAGGCCAGCCCAGTGTACAGAGCAAGTTTCTGGATAGCCAGGGCTACAGAGTGGACTCTGTCTCAAAAAGCCACACACACTAAAGGAAGTACTTCTAAGTACAAATTAGTCACTGTATCTGTCACAGTAGTATTATGGGAAATGCAGGTGGCTCCCCAGAGTTTAAGTTTGGGGGGGTACCTGAATTAGGCAATATGGGACTTGGTATATTATGCAGAGTTTTATTTCTATTGCTGAGATACAATACCCCAACAAAAAGCAACTGGATTTCATCCACACAATAAGTAAATTAATTTATTCTTCTCTCATACAATACATCCTGACCGCAGTTTCACCTCCCTCCACTGCCCCCCAACTACTTCTCTACTTTCTCTCTACTTCAGATCCACTCTTTCTTTTCCTTTCAGAAAAGAACAGGACTGTCAAAGAAATCAACCAAACATGGCATAAAAATATACAATAAGAATAGGCGCAAACCCTCATATCAAGGCTGGATGAGATAATCCAACAGGAGGAAAAGGGTCCCATGAGCAGTTAAAAGAGTCAAAGACAGCCCCACTCACACTGAGAGGAGTCCCACAAAAACACTAAACCAACAACCATAACATCTATGCAGAGGACCTAGCACAGACCCACGCAGGTCTGTGACGGTCACTTCAGTCTCTGTGAGCCCCTATGAGCCCTGATTACTTGATTCTGTGGGCTTTGTTCTCCTAGTGTTCTCAACCCTCCTGGATCCTACACTCCTTCTTATCCTTTTTCTGTGTGAGTCTCCAAGCTCTGAGGGGAAGGTCCTAATGGAGATCTCCTTTCTGGGCTCTCCACCTAATGTTGGCTGTGGTCTCTGCATCTGCCTCCCATCAACTGCTGGAGGACACCTGTCTCTGAGGACGATTGGTCTAGGCAGTGATCTAACTCATTGTGCTTTTAAAAGAAACTTCCAGAAGGTTGGGGGGAAATCAGATTGTCACTGGGGACAATGGAAAGGCTCTGGTGGAATTTGTCTAGCAAATCTCCATCTTCCCCAGAATTTAAAAGGGACATTGCCTCGCGTTGACTTTGACTCTTAGCGTGAAACCTTCATTAAGATCCAGTGTCATTCTGAGACATCTTTCCAGGTGTAGCAATCATGAATAGCAAATCCAAAAACTGAATTTGGAATGAAACCATCGATTATGTTGTCATAACAATTAAACCCTACCGAAGAAAACTAGGAAAGCATATTCAAAACCACACCATTGCCAGTAAAATGATTTTTTAAATGATGTGTTAAAATCATTAACTTTTCTTAAAATATTTTTAATTTATTATTTGAGAATACACCTAGACATATTTTGATCATATTCACTCCTTAGCCTCTCTCCAACTCTCCCTGGATTCCTCTGAACATGTCATGTCCTTTACCCATTTATCTTCTTGTGTTTTCTCTGCGTGGTCGTGGGGCCATCTACTGGAGCGTGAGCCAGAGTCTTCCTGGACAAGACACGACCGCTGCATGAACTCTCAGCAGCCGTGGTTATATTAAAGTGATTTTCATTATTGTCATTTGGGGGATGGGCAGCAAAAGAGGTTGTTAGAGATTATTACATAAAATAATTAAAATGGCTCAATTAATTTTGGTTTTACCTTTTAAAAATTTCTGCTTAAGTTATACTTTATGATAATAGTCATAAAATATATGTTGCTAGAGATTATAACATAAAATAAAAGTAATTAAAATTGTTCAATTAATTTTGGTTCTACCTTTTAAACATTTCTGCTTAAGTTATATTTTGCAATATCAATCATATAAATACAGCTTACGAATGACAGTAAATATAGAGTCTGAGAACACAGATACATTGGCTGGACAATTCTGTTATTCTTGTTACTAATCACAAAAGCTCAAAGACTACTGATCTTAATTTTAATAATTTTAATGTGTATGTGCACATGCAAGCGCATATTTATATGTGTGGGCACATATATGTTCATGCATGTATGTGGAGGCCAGAGGTGGTGTTCCTCAGGAATTATGCACCCTGTGTTTTGAGGCAGGGTTTCTCATTGGGCTGGAGATCACTGGGTAGGTGGGACTGGATGGCCACAATGAGCCCCAGGGATTGGCCAGTTTCTGCCTCCTCAGCACAGGGATTCCAAATATGAGCTACCATGTTTGGCTTTCTATGTGGGTGCTGGCATCAAACTCAGCCCTCATGCTTGCACAGAAAGAACTTTACTGGCTGAGCCATTGCTCTTACCTGAAGCTCACTCTCTACTTGCTGTTTAGCCATTAGCAACCGGTTGAGTTAAATGACTGGGGTCAGGGGTCAGGGAGCAGAAGATTCGAATCTTGGTTTTGCTACACACCAACCACTGTCTGATTCCAAGCAATTCAACAGGTCTGGATACCAGTTTTGTCAATGGTAGAGTAGTAATTTACCACCTATCTGTACACACACATGCACGCGCGCGCGTGCCCGCGTGCACACACACACACACACACACACACCTGACTGGCTTACAAGATGCTTATAGAAAATGTTAAGTCTCAACTTAGAATTTCTTTGGTAGGGCTCTGAGTCTTGCAGTTTTAAAATCTCCAGTGGTTCTTGTCATCACAGGAGTTTGAGGAAGAAGCTTCTGAAGGTTCTGAAGTCCACCTCCCATAATCACTGAAGGATGCCAAGAATGAGCCGTATCTGTAAGTGCCGTGAACTTCTCTTGCTCCACAGGGACCAGCAGGGAGAGTACTACTCGCTGCTTTGTGATAGAAAGGAGATGGTGAGGAAGACCAAAGTGAATGCCCCTGATCTGGGCCAGTAAGTGAAAGTCTCAGCGGGTAGAGCTCTGCTTCTGTGTAAATGAGAAGAGAGTCTTGGTAGTAGAGAGGCAGTGAAGAAGCAGTCAAACTTTCCTAACCAGGTAGAAGTTCAGACATAGGACTAGGTCCCTGGAGGAGTGGATTATGGGAAGGAAGACGTTCACCGTACCTTCCTGGGAAGGCTATGGTCCATTGAGTCTTAGTCCAAGGGGCAGAAATGAGACATAAAACCAGATGGGTCCAGAAGGAGGATAGACTTGCTATTCTGTTGTTTGATTGCTCATGCTGACTTAGGAGAGATTAAACCCTGAGCTGCATAAGGATTAAACCAGGTAGCCAGATGGGATAGCATCTGCTTTATCAGGCTTGTGTGTCCTAGGTGCTTAATGAATGCATTCAGCATGCAATCAGGTACTCACACTAACTCTTCCCTGTGGTGTCATCTCTGGGAACCGATTTACTTATTTCCCCCATTCCTTGTCTCCCCGTCTTCTTGTCTCTCCAGGGAGACTCCATCTGGCTAAGCAACACTAAGCTAAGGCTCTCTTCTCTAGTGCAGCTATGTTGCTATGTCCTGACAGCCTGTGCTGCCCTTAGTCGAAGGTGTGGATAATTAAGGTAATGAACACTTTTCCACTAGCCGCTGAAAGCCTCATTAATCTACACACAAGTTGCCACAGGCCAATTGTGACGCCAAGGGTGGGAGGACCCACCAAAATAACTTCAGAAAAATTCATTAATCAGACTAATCAAGCAGGTTGTTCCGAACGGAGAGTTCTTTTTCCTCCAGTGGTCAGAGGATTAGACATGAAAGGGACGTCTTAAGCAATGTTTGGGAACATCTAGGTTGTTTTACTGGCATTAAAGTGGCTGATGCTAATGGACTCCATCCAATGCATCAGCGTGGATGATTCTGCAGCTGAGTATCTAAGGTTTCTAAACACAGAGAAGGGGGGGGGGGAGTCACCATGAGATCACACAGACAAACACACCCAGGTATTACAGAGACAGCCAGCACCACTACATACTCATTTTTGTCTTGATGCTTCATAATTTTGCAGGTGCGGTGCCCTGGGGTCAGTTTGGAGATGTGACTATTTGTGGGTATGCCTCATCTAGTCCTCTCCTTTTCTGTCTTGGCAGCCTTGGAGGACAGTGTTCCAGATGACAGTGCAGCGTGATAGTTTTCTGCTCCAACTGCCCTGCACTGCATGCACACGGAGAATAAAACTGCAGAGATTTCCTAACTATTCTAGTTTCAATTCTGCCATTATGACAAGTACCCAAACAAAAGTGCACCTTGGAGGAAAAAGGGTTTATTTTAGCTTTTTAATTCCAGGTTACAGTCCATTGCTTTGGGTGCTATTAAAGCAAGAGCTCAAGCAGCTAGTTACATCACAGGAACGGTCAAGAGCAGAGAGAGAATGATCTCATTGTTCCTTTGCGTTGCTCCAGTGCTTGCTTGCTCTGGTTTTCTCTTCCTTTCTACTGGTCAGGACCATCTGCCTAGGGAGTGGTGCCGCCCACACTGGGTTGGGTCTTCCCACATAAAGTAATAATCAATACAATCTCCTACAGGCCAACCTGATGCTGATATTTTCTCATTAGGATTCTTCCCAGGTGCTTGTAGGTTGGGTCAAGATGATAGCTAAACCTAACCAGTATATTGGTTTGTCACTGAAGCAGAAGCTAGTCCATCCTGAAAAATAAACCTGATACTTAAGCCTATGCATAATTGATATTTGAGTATGGTGGTTAGGCTGGGTGTCTCATGACAGCCTCAAGAGCAGAGTGCCTGGATTTCTGCATGGCTTTCCATGGACAACTTGAGATTACCTCTGGGCAAGTTGGGGTCATGGGTGATGGATGATGAAAATGTTACATGGATTCTAAGCCTGTTCTCTAAAGAGTTGATTAGCATATCTGCTGAGGTTTAGCAGTAGATGCTGAGAAAATAATCCTTGCCCTATGTCATTCTACACTTTAACGACAGCTTGGTAGATGACAGAGATATGCCTGTGGGTGCCCTGGAGTAATGAGAAACTGTCTTGAATGACAGATTCAGACCACAGATGAACCCAGAGGGCCAGAACACAAACTTAGAATGACAAGATGGGAGATAAGTATTCCATATGAATCCGTGTTTAGCTGAACCACAGAACCGCAGAGAGGAGAGATGAGGTTCAAGAGTGTTGTGAAAATTGGTCTAAGTGTGTCAGTGTTACTCAAGAATAGAGTAGAAAGATCAATCTGCAAAGGCAGGAAATAAGATTGGAAGGTGACATAGCCTTTGAAATCTATGGTTTCAGGCACTGAGGATCCATGCACAGTATCTGCAAGGAAGTGATGTGATCTGATGTGGTATTTTTTAAACTGTTCTTTTGTTTCCACTGCTAATACCCAGTCTCTCCTTCTTACTTCTCTCCTTCCCTCCCTCCCTCCCTCCCTCCTTTCTTTTTCTTTCTTTCTTTCTTTCTTTCTTTCTTTCTTTCTTTCTTTCTTTCTTTCTTTCTTTCTTTCTTTCTTTCTTTCTCTCCTCTCTCTCTCTTTCTTTCTTTCTTTCTTTCTTTCTTTCTTTCTTTCTTTCTTTCTTTCTTTCTCTCCTCTCTCTCTCCTCTCTCTCTCTCTCTCTCTCTCTCTCTCTTTCTTTCTTTCTTTCTTTCTTTCTTTCTTTCTTTCTTTCTTTCTTTCTCTCCTCTCTCTCTCTCTCTCTCTCTCTCTCTCTCTTTCTTTCTTTCTTTCTTTCTCTCTTCTTTCTTTCTTTCTTTCTTTCTTTCTTTCTTTCTTTCTTTCTTTCTTTCTTTCCTTCTTTCTCTATCAGTTAATTAAAGGATGGCTGGGAGAGACATGGTCATTTGTTAAGCCTGAGATACTGATACATGAACTGACTCATTTAATTATGTCAAGAATGATGTGAGGTAGATTTAGCTAGGCTCTCTTTATACATGAAGAAACCAAGGTTTCTTATGAAGTTTACTCACTCACTCCTTCACTTTCTAGACTCTCTCTCTCTCTCTCTCTCTCTCCTCCCCAACCCCGTGTGTGTGTGTGTATGTATGTATGTGTGTGTGTGTATGTGTGTGTGTATATGTGTGGTGGTGTGGTGTGTGTGTGTGTGCATGTTTGTGTGAAAATGTCTACCATAATCATGAGGTATCATGAAGGGACCCTTGTGGAGGATGAATCTGAGAGCAATAGAGCGGAGTCAGTCCCACAGTACCTACACTGTGTGACTGAGTTAATGTGAGCTGAAACTTGTAGACCAGGTCTCTATAACTTTGTATCACTGGGGGCCATCATAGTCTGCACAGTTTCCAAGACAAAACACGATAACCTGGGTGAGTTAGGTCACAGACACTTATTTTGAATTAGCTCTGGGAGGTTCAAGGCCAGGGTGCTGGCTGTTTCAGTTTTGACCAAGGACACGCTTCTTGCTCTGTCCTCACATATGGTCTTTTCTTGTGCCTGTGTCCTGTCTCTGTCTCTCTTCCTCTCCCCCCCCACCTGTGTGTGTGTGTGTGTGTGTGTGTGTGTGTGTGTGTGTGTGTGTGATATACTACTCCTGGTGATCCTCCTGCCTTAGCCTTCTTCCAGGACTTGAGTTATAGGAGAGCCACCACTTCAGGCATCTCTCCTTTGTATTCCTACTTCTATTTCTTCCATCAGTCCCTGTGCAAGCTGTTACCTCTTCCATATCATTCCACCTGCTCTCCTCGAGCTTTGGTTGTGCCAAAGCCCTACAGTTCCCCGAGACACACTGTCCTCACTTTCTGCATAAACTATCATTTTTTTTTGTTCCTCTAGTTTGGGCATCTCCTTCCCTAGGATGCCTTCCCCACCCACCCTGTTTGGTTAGGTGCTTCTTGCAAGACCCCACCAATACTCCATATTTACCCTTCCCATTCCCTTCATTGTATGATGCTGTTGATTATGTGCTTGGATTTCCTACTGATGGACATGCTCCCAAGAGAAGGCTATAGATGCTAGTTTTTGTTACCCCCTCGCTTAACACACAGAGGGGATTGGACAATAGCCTCGACTAGAGCCAGACCATCCAGGTTCAAGTTCTAGATATACGAGTAGTCTCTTGACCTTGGGTGCATTATTAACCTCTCAGGGCATCTACTTGTGTATCTAACAAGATGTGAGAAGTACAGCCAAGTGATTTGTGTTATGTAAAGCTCTTTGTGACCAGCACACAGTTGACATTCAACAATTGCTGTCTTTTATTAGTAGATGACTGATTACAGCATGTTATTGGCAAGATAACATTTTACATGCAGGAGATTCATTTTTGATTAATCTGATAGGTAGGAATGTACTCTCTCACTGCTATCAGAAAACAGGTCAGTTTGTGTTGATTATCTTGTAGATAGTGAGGGTCAGAGCTAAGATTCAAACCAGATCTGCTGGGCCTTGGGCTCCGTTTTTGGCAAACTTGTCTCAAAACTTCTCTAATAATCTCTTATTTGCAATGATCTACTCCTATAAAGATCTGTTTAGGGCAGTGGTTCTCAGCCTGTGGGTTGTGACCCCTTTGGGGGTTGAATGATCTTTTTACAGGGGTCACTTATCAGATATCCTGTATATCATGTATTTACATTATAGTTCATATCAGTAGCAAAATTATGGTTATAAAATAGCGAAGAAATTTTATGATTGGGTGCCACCACAACACGAGGAACTGTATTACAGGGTAACAGAATTAGGAAGGCTTAGAAACACTGATTTAGAGTCTGAGGAGGATTTAGGATGAGGGGGAAAAGGTAAAGGTAAAGGACAGACCTCTTGGATTTAGTTAGAAAAATCTAAAGTGCCTTTAAAACCTCTAAACCCAGATTCTTCAGTGTTGGTAGTAAATAAAGCATGACTCTTCATGAAGACAGGATTATTTTCAGCAGTGATTTATGCTCTCAGAGGTCAACTTCTTTCTAGGTTTGAAGTCAAGGGTCTGGCCTCTTAAGTTGGTCTGTAGGGTGTTGTTTCCTAGGCAACAGAAGACCACAAGTTCAAAGTGACTCTTAGACATTGCATATAAATGACACTGAGTGATTCAGAGGTGCCACAAACTTGGTGAGTTCAAACTTATTGGAGATTCAGGTGCTGGTGGAAGATTCTGATAGCTTTCAAAAGATATAGACAGTTTACAAAACCACCTTGCAAAATAGAATAAAAATAGCAGCAACAATAAACTAATACCAGTAAGAAGACAGTGGAGATCCATGCTTCTACTAGAATTTAAAAGTTCACATTTCCCCTTTCTGTCATCTTTCTGTGTCTGATAAGATGGAAGAAATCAGGCTCTCAGGAGTGCAGGTGAGAGTCATGAGCAAGTTGGGTGTGGTGGTGCATGTCAGTAACGCCAACATTTGGGAAGAGAAGGAGCAACGAGGAGTGAGGAGGAGTGAGGAGGAAGGAGGAGGAGTGAGGAGGAGTGAGGAGGAGTGAGGAGGAGTGAGGAGGAGGGAGGAGGAGGGAGGAGGAGGGAGGAGGAGGGAGGAGGAAGAAGGAGGAGGGAGAAAGAGGGAGAAGGAGGGAGGAAGAGGAAGAAAGAGTGAGGAGGAGGGAGGAGGAGTGAGGAGGAGGGAGAAGGAGCAAGAGATAGAGGGAAACTTGAGCTACACAATGAGACAGTGCTTCAGAGAGAAGAACTCAGTAACCAAAGGATGGCTACCTTGTCACAGCCCATAGCTGGGTGTGTCTTTGTTTCCTGGACTCCGGAAGTGAAGCCGGAGGCTGACTGAATGTAAACATGTTTAAACAGTGAGCTCAGAGGTGGAGTGAGCAGTTAGTTCTAGAAGGTAAGTAAACTGGCTCATAAGACACAATCAAATGATCTTCCAAAAAAAATCAACAAGAAAACAAATGTCCAGTTTTTGGACAAAAGCAACAGATAATTGTCCTGTTCAGAGAAATCGGGGCTACTGAATCTCAGTGTAAGAACAACTCACCCCTTTAGGACACTTGGAAGGGTCGTCAGTGTCCCTTCTTGGCCAAATGATGAACTCTGATAGAGGAAAGTTTTTTTTTTTTTTTTTTTTTTTTGAATGGAGGTTTCTGGGAAGAGTCTCAAATGAGTGAAGCCTGAGAGCCCTACAAAGACAGATGTGCTTTCATTTTGTGAGTCCTAGATGGGATGAAAGATGGCGGCCGGTGATGCCATCTCAAGGCCTATTTTCTGAAGATCCATTGAATTACACCTGCTCCAGCGCCAGTAAGTACCAGCTTGGGAGCCCTTGCTGTGCTCTGCAGGCTGGCTTGCTCTGTTCGATATATGTTGTTTCCATTATGAATAGACTGACGGAAAATCTCTGAAAACTGTGATTAGATGTTCCTTATGTGCTCCAGGAAATGATTCAATGGCACGGTGCCCAACTTCCCCATTTCTTCAACTTCTACCAAGTACTTTTGCAGGAGCATACTAAGTAACCCCTGTTTGTCCTCCTCTGTCCGCTCCAGGTGAATCCCACCTTGGTCATCTGGATGAGCTGAGAACCAAGGCATCTATGGGCTTGGAACCAGGCACTGGTGGTCAGAGATTCCCTTCTTTAGCAAGAGGCCTGGAAGCAGTGGGAAAAATGTGAAGCACTGACTTCAAGGGGGGCAAGGAGCAAAACTCAGATGAAATGTGTAACTGATGTTGGTTTTTGGCTTTTGTTTCTGTTTTTGTTTAGTGTCCCAGTGTTTTCATCTCAATGAGACAATGCATCCTCAATTGCAGGAACCTTTCAAAGCTCTTTGTGTAGGTTGGCAATGAGAATACTCTCAATGACATGCCAGTTGCAGGAGCAGAAGCTGTAATGAGGACAACAGAGCAGGTTTATGGCCATACCTTAGTCTTTGACCTTAGTATGTTACCAGGCCCAAGTTTTCCCTCACTGTCTGTAACTATTCCCTCTATTCCTGACTAGGCTGGTTAAGACTCACTGACAAGATTCAGGTGGTAGTCAAAACTCACAATTGTAAGGAAGTTCCTGAAACTTACAAGATTCACTAAGCCCCTCTCCCAAAGCTATATAAACAATAATATTGGCTGGGAGGAGAACATTGGACTGATCAAACTACCTGAAACTCATGCAAGAAACTCCCACAATAGTTTCTGTGAATCATTGTCCATGATTAAGTGGGTTTTTGTTGATACAGCTGCCTTTGGGTCATTTGTGGTCCTGTAACTGTTTACCAAGACTCTTGTAGGTAACCCCTGATAAACACACTGGTTCACTAAGTTAGGCTTGAGTGAATTATTTCTTTGGTTTGCTGTTGATGACTTATCTGGGGTAAATGGGTGTTTTCTTATGAAGAAAAGTCACAACACCCAGCTTCATAACTTTGGACAAATTGTGATCTGCAACTTTAGTTCACTTACATGTGCAGTGGGAATGGGACACTGGGAGGAACACTGAACATTACCTATAGTCACATATCTGCAGCAACTGGGACAGTCCCTGCCCATGGGTGACAGCTTTTTCTTTCATCAATTCACCAATGGATGAAAAGCCAAGACCTCAGTGCCAGGGCACTGAGAAGATAGCTTTTTATTCTCTGGTTTTAATAAGGTGATACTTCCTTAATTTTTATCAGCCTCTTTTAAACTTGTAGGCTCTCTTCTTTTTCACTCAGCAGTAGTGCATTAGCATGTACTCTGCAGAGTGCACTGGGCCCTTTAAGAGAAGAAACCCTGCAATTTTTTGAAAACAGCATTTGGGACTCCCAAGGAAGGGCTCCACAGGAAGATGGAGCAGTTGGTGCTGCAGAAATGTATGCTACAGCTGGATATAGGTAATGTTCTTCAAGGTAAGCCACACAGCCTGCTACCTGTGAACAGCTATATTTCTCACATTATATGAGCTGTGTCTGGGAATGGGAAGTTCTGGCTAAAATAGCCCAGTCAAGGTTCTCCATGCTCAGTGTGTGTGTGTGTCTATTTGCTGCTAATAGTTCTGTTCCCAAGTTTGTTTTTTTGGGGTGTGTGTGTGATTCTGAATATCATCCAGAAGCTGGGTGTGCCTGGAAGGTCACGAGGATGAGTATTTGTTCTTTTTGGGTAATCCACAGAGACAGGGTGCATGCAGATGGGTGGATCCTACCAGGGACTGGCTCTAAAGCCATTAAAAAAGATTTATTTATTTTGTGAATATGAGTGTCTACCTGCATGCATGTCCATGCACTTGAGTGTGCAAGCTTAGTGATCGGAGGCCAGAGGAGAGCATTGCATCCCCTGGGACCTGAGTTACCAGTCATTGTGAACTTTCATGTGAGTGCTGGGAACTGAACCCGGGTCCTCTGCAAGAGCAGCCAGTGCACGTAAGCCTCCAAGACATCACTCCAGTCCCTGTAATGTGATTTTTGAGGCTAAGATATGCTATAGATGTCATCCCAATGAACATGGACATTCTGAAGTCACCGAGAGGCTGTCAGGTGGTGCCCTGCTATGCTCACTCAGCATGGAGGATCTAAGTCTTCATCCACGTCTCCAGAGTATGGAAGCCACCTGGGATGACACCCAGACTCTCTTGACATTGCAGTTACTGGTCTCATGAGGTTTCCAGGCTCAGTATAATCTGCTCTTTGAAGATTGCACTTGGATCTCTCCCTAAAACCAACACTTAGGTAAAATACATGCTTATCTAAAGCTGCAATAATATTTACACCAAAAAAATAACATTTAAAAATTCAACATAGCATGTTTATTATTCACAACACAGTAAACTCTCTCTCTCTCTCTCTCTCTCTCTCTCTCTCTCTCTCTCTCACACACACACACACACACACACACACAAACAGTAAGTCACAATTAACAAGCCAAACTACCACATGCTCTAATACTATAATTTCGAGTACAAAATTCTGTTTCTTTTGATATTTATGATCATGTTAACTATTTTATATTTTGATGTTGCATTTGTTTTTGATTATTTTAAAATAATTTTTAAAAAAGATTTATTCATTTATTATATGTAAGTACACTGTAGCTGACTTCAGACACTCCAGAAGAGTGCGTCAGATCTCATTACGGATGGTTGTGAGCCACCATGTGGTTGCTGGGATTTGAATTCAGGACCTTCGGAAGAGCAGTCAGTGCTCTTAACCACTGAGCCATCTCTCCAGCCCATTTTAAAATAATTTTATTGGTGTGTTTATGTGTGAGTAGGTGTTTGTGTGTCGGGGGGCAGGGTACTCAGGGTACTTGCATTTCTCAGGAATTGGAGTTGCAGATGTTGTCAACCACCTAACGTGGGTGCTGGGAACTGAACTTAGGTCTTCTGCAAGAGTAGGATGCAATAGCTGAACCATCATCTCTCTGGCCCTCCATCTATTTATTATGTTCACGTCTTGGAATTTAATCCCCAGCACAACAGTTGAGAGGTGGGACCTTTGAAGTGACAAGTGAATACAGAGCTCACACGGACTTTCTAACTCTTTGCTTTGGACCTGTTGTAAAAGCTTGCTTGCCGAATTAGAAGTGTCAAACACCTTGAAGGTTCTCTGTGTGTCTTCCCAGTCTAAGCTTTGACCCTCCTGTGGCTCCTGAGCTTCTGTCCCATCCTTCATCTTGCTATCTGGGGGATGCATCCAGTTTCTTAACCACCTTTCTCACCACGGGCTAAATATCTTTTTGTTTTTCTGCCCTGTAAATCTCTTAATCAAATCTGGTTTCAATGGAAATGCCTTTGGGGTCATCTTCCGATGCTCTAGCGGCAACGGAATGGGAAGGAGACATTGGTTCCTTTGGGAACTTCCTCTGTTTTCCAACCAATAAATATGTATGAAGCACACATGCCTGTCCGGGTGCAAGGGTTTGGCCCCAAGCTCCTCTCATCCCTAGCACTGAACCATGTGTGGGTCCATTCCAGGGCACCTGGTCTGTGGCCTGGCCTTGACAGCCTGGATCTTCATGACTCACAGCTTTCCTTCTGCTGCGGTTCTCTCTGTGCTCAACAGTCACTTAATGGCCCCATGCCCTAATTGCCCTATCAGTTTCCCCATCTGTAGAGTGGGGACTGTGATTCTGGGCTGACAGGGTGTTGGGAGTATTAATGAATGTTTTGAGGCACGTTGCGATCTGCAGATAAACAAACCTCAAGAAGTAGAAAGTGCTAATGAGCCTGCAGTTGAGCAACTGGCCCTGAGAAGTAGCTTTGTTTCCCACAGAGAAGCTCTGGGCAGACCTGCGTCTACTGGCTGCCTCCGGAGGAACCAAAACAGTGGATTGGGACATCCATCTTCCCAGGACCACTTTGTCCCTCAGGCAGACAAGAAATGAGAAAGCAAGTCTAAAGCTGCACCAAAGCGACCCCCAAGGTAACCTGTCCTTTGAACAGACTTTGAACGTTTACTAGGATGCCTTGGCCTGTGTTACAACATTGTGTGCCTGACTGCAGAGCGAGTCTACCGTCATCCACATAGTTTTGTGGTTATTTTCATCTTCCCTGTGCGTGTGTGATGCTGGGAGTCAAACACGTGGCTGCTTGCATGTAAGACAAGTGCTCTACCGGCTGAGGGACAACTCAGCCTTTGTGGTTGTGGTTGTTGTTGTTGTTGTTGTTTTTATCTGTAGCAAGTTTGTTCATTACTAATGGGAGTAAGTGCCACTTATAAAGTGCCTACTGTGCGCCGGGCACAGATTACTCAGATTACTCATCCCATCAGCTTGATGAGTAGATACTTATATCACTTCCTGGGCCAAGCGCATTGTGATGTGAGGATTTCAAAGAGGCTCACAGGCTATCAAGACTCATGCGGGTGCTAAGTATTAGAGATGGTTTTTCTCCTCAGACACTTTTTGGCTCCGAAGTTCAGGTTTCTGTTCACCATCTGGCCCTATTCTCTTTCACTGTATTCCCATTTATGGTCTCCATAGGAGCTACAGTCAAGACCCAGGCCCACGGAAGGGTGTTTTCATTCTTCCTCACAAACCACAATCTGTAGGTACTTAAGCCCCTCACATAAAATGTGGTAGGGGGCTGGAGAGATGGTTCAGTGGTTAGAAGCGCTGACTGTTCTTCCAGAGGTCCTGAGTTCAATTCCCAGCAACCACATGGTGGCTCACAACCATCTGTAATGGGATCTGCTGCCCTCTTCTGGTGTGTCTGAACACAGCTACAGTGTACTCATAAACATAAAATAAATCTTTAAAAAAATGTGGTAGAGTTTGCATGTAAACTATACATAGTCTCATCTGTAGTTTAATTTCTAGATTACTTATAATACTTATAAACCTGACCACTTTATAAATAGTGGTTATATTTATTGGTTATAAAGAGTTATATAGTTTAAGGATTAATGACAAGAAAAAGGCAGTGCATATTTGGTATGGATATAATTTTTTTGCATATTTCCTACAACAGTTGTTTAAATCCACACACAGATGTGGAAACCACAAATCTGTAGGGCCAACTGTAAATGTAAGAAGGAATATCGAACCTTATAAGACGTTAAATGATTAAATATTACAATAGCTGTAGGTATGAAAGCTAACTTAAAAGTATTGGGACACTGGGAAACCTGGTAGACACTGTGATCCTGGAGACTGAGATTCTCCAGAGGCTGATCTGGGGACCACTGTGTCTGTTTTCCCTAGAAGCCCCCTCAGAAAGCAGACTAAGGTTGAATGCTTCTCAGTGGTAGGAGTGCAGGAGGCTGCACTGGTAGCTAACTTCCCAGGGCATTTCTCCAGATGGGGAAGCCGGGACACGCCTCTCTCCCACACCTTCAGTCCCTATCAAAGCCAGACAAGCAACAGCAGCAGAAGCTGCTTGCCTGGTGCCCGGCTGGCTGTGGCTCTTGGCACACTGTCAGGGAAAGTCACGAGAAGCGACGGAGGCTCAGTTTAGGACCCCTCTGTGTGTCTATGGACACGCTGAGGCAGTTGCGAGTAGTTCTATCTCATACATGAATGTCTAGGTCTGTGCTGGCGCGAGAGTCAGACCTGGGTGTGTACATTGCTTTAGCTGTGTCCTTCAAAGCTGGGGTTTACAATGGTCTAGATTATCTTTACAGATAGGAGGTTTTAGTGAAGATTTCAGGATTTGGTGAAATCGATAAAACCTGTTAATTCCAGCAATTAGCAGAGGAGGAGAGGTCAGATCAAGGAAACACAGGGTACACCTCAGTCTCATACTGGGCGGAGGAGCTGAGATTTGGATTCAGGTTCCTGTCAGTCTTGGGACCACCTTCTTCACAACCATCTATGCATTCCAACAGCATCGCCATTCTTAGCATTCAACATCTGGGTTTGTGCCGGCTGTCACACAATCAGACACATGAACGCTGTATCCCTGAGGAGTCCACCACTATATGCTGCCCTCCGAATCCATGGCTTCTGTGAACTCAAAATGCTCAGATAGTAAAGACAATCAAAAAGAAAAAAAACTTGCGTCTGTGATGAATGTCATTTTTTCCCTAAAGAGTGAAAGTGTCATTGTGACTGGGATTGTGATTGTGACTGTGTTAGATGTGACGAACAATCCAGAGGCGACTTCAGGGACACAGGAGAATGTGCTCAGGTCAGGTGCAGATGCATTATCATTATATAAAGACTTAGTATTTAGCCAAAATGCATGCAGTGAAGGAGAGCTAGGACCTGTAGGGACCAAAGGAAAGACAGGGACAAAAAATGGAGCAGAGACTGAAGGAAGGGCCATCTGGGGACTGCCCCACATGGGGATCCATCCTGTTCACAGACACCAAACCTCTGCACTGTTGCTGTTGCGAAGAGGCTCTTGGTGACAGGAATCTGGTGTGGCAGTTCCTTGGGAAGTTCTGCTAGCAGCTAACTAGTGCAGATGTGGACGCTTGGAGCCAACCCTCAGAATGAGCTCGGGGACCCAGGTCGGGGAGCTGACAAAAGGACTGGAGGAGTGGACAGGGATTGCAACCCCATAGGACTGTTGGGTGGCCTGATCACTCAGTAGTCCCAGGGACTGGACCACAACCAAGGAGTGTACATGGAGGGATCCATGGCTTCAGACACATAGGCAGCAGAGAATGGCCTTGCCTGACAGCAATGGCAGGGGAGGCCCTTGGTCCTGTGGAGGTTTGATGCCCCAGTATAGGGGGATGCAGGAGTGGTGGAGCAAGAGTGGGTGGGTGGATGGGGGAGCACCCTCATAGAGGCAAAGGGGAGGCAGGAGAGGGTGGATGTGGAAGGGGTGTTTGTGGAGGGGTAACTGGGAAGTGGGATTTGAGATGTAGACGAATGGAATGATTAATGATAATAATAATAAAAAGACTTGAATATTCATAGAAAAGATCCTCATGGATCCCAATGGACAACGATACTAAGTACAAGGTAGGTGCCTCACAGGGGTCAGGAACTAATTATTGATGCCATTCTATTGCGAACCGGCAAGAGCTTCTTCATCTTGCCTGGGCTGCCGCCATCTTTGGTTTTTACCCCACCTCCCCTGGCCATGAAAAGCCCCGTGGGAAAGCACCCAACCGGGTTTCAGAAACTCCGGGTTGAAACGCCCCAGCTAACGGCATGCTCTTGACTCTTGCTAAACTGCCTGCTGGACTTGCTTCTCCCTGCAACTTCCAACCAGGATGTAGTTTTTTTTTTTCTGCGTTCTTTAATTTTAAAAGCTCCCTGCAGTACACATTCGGGGCTGCTCTCTGGGAAGCGTTTCTCTTCACGCAGGCGCAGTACAGACTTCCAATTCAGACTTGGGTCAAGTCGGGTGAGTGGTCTTTGGGTCTTTATTCAGTAACTCTACCACTAAAATACCATTGAACAGCTATTGTACTTGCAATAGCTATGTCAGTAGCCGTGCTTTTCACATGATGAGGATTGGGTAAGCCCAGGGTTATGGCTGGTGAGTCTAAATGGTAAACTCTACTACATTCCTTTGCCAACATCGCTCCATTCTTGGGGGGGGGTGAACAGTTAATTATGCCTTGATGCTAAGTAACTGTTCTCAACAAACAGCTACGGGAGGACCTGGTCCCTTCCATTTTGTGAATGTCGTCTTAACCAAGGAGCTGTTGAAGTCATTGTGGAAGGGGAAGAGAGAGTGTGGCAATAGGTCAGAGGCTGTGATGAGCACCCATGGGCCAGCATCCCTACTGAACGGACTGCAAGGGGGATCCAGAGATGTGGTCTTGCGTGCTTGGGGAAAAGAGGAAACGGGATTGGAGAGCATCTAGAAGCTTCTGTCATTGTGCAAGAGGTAGAAGGAGATTGTACGCTTGGAAGTCTAACTGGAAGTCATTGGATAGAGGGGCTTACTGGGGAACAGGGTGGAAACCAGGGGACGTTTAGTTAGATGGTGCCAGCCAAAGCCAGGCTCAGGGCAGCGTGCAGTGTTTGTGTCCTTGGCTCTCCCATTCTCTGGAGCTTGCGCTGGTTAGACTGTGAAGAAGGCATCAGAGAATCTGACGACTGGTAAAGGGCTAGAGACAGACATTTATAAGAAAGGAAATAACACGAGAGAAAATATGTGGATAATGCCAATCACTGAAGAACTGGTTTTTCGCGTAGACCTATTTGTCTCCCCCTAGTGGTCATTATAGGCAATTGCAGTCCCTTTCCTGGAGAACAGTATTGAAAAAGATCAAGTTATCCGCTTCCTCACCCACCCGAGGATACTTGATGTCAGACTCGCAGCAGATGACAGACCCTCTCTAACAGCAGCTTTTGGTGATGGTTCCTGAGGAATAAAAGTGATGTAAAAACCAGCATAGAAACCGAAGAGACTCATTCGACTCCCTTCTGTCCATCTAGAGCAGTGGTTTGTACTCTTCCTGATGCTGTGACCTTCAATACAGCTCCTCACGTTGTGCTGACCCCAACCACAAAATTATTTGTGTTGCTACTTTGTAACTGTTATTTTTACTGTTATGACTTGAAATGTAAATATCTGATATGCAACCCCGATGACAGGGGTTTTTGACTCCCAAAGGGGGTCAGAACAGGTTGAGAACTTCTGATCTAAATTATTCAGAATTCAGAACTTTTCCTGAAGTGTCACTGAAGTGACACTGACAAATGCCCTCCTCCTTTATGTGCAAATTTTGGGGATCAAATCATCTAAAGATGGAGTCAATCGCGTTCTAGGTGCCTTTGTTGACACCCCACAATCTAGTTCATTCTCTTTGAATCACCTAATCATCAGGGTGTGCGCTAAACAGTGGGTACCAAGTTTCAGAGGAGGAAGCAGAGGCCCGGTGAGCCCATGTGACTTGTTGAGGCGCCATTGCACTTGTGTGCCAGAGCTTGTGCTAGTGCGATGGCCGTGAGACACTTTCTTCACATGGGGTTGTACCAACCAGGTGCTCTTGGCTATCCTGGCTCAGATGGCTACATTGTTCTCATTGGTAATCTCTGATGTGGCAGAGAAAGTCCAGATTGTGTGATTGTATTTTTTAAGTACTTATTCTTAGATCTTTGATATGCCTTCTCTAAATCTCCATTTATTTTTATTTTTTGCACAATGTGTTTAATCATCATGTACCGCGGTGGACATTTTCTAGGCTAAATTCAGATGACTAAAGTCAGTGCCCAGGACCCTGCCCAACCTTTATATAACTTTGAATTATTTTGAAAAGCTCCAGTCAGGCTCCTGGCATTGGGGGAACAAATAAAAGAAGATATTGGGCTGTGTCCTTGATTTGGAGAAAGTAGACCTGCAGGGCGGTTGGGAAGGGCTCTGGGTTGGGGGGTGGGGTGGGGCTAGTGGGATAGAGTGGAGTATGGTGGGGCAGGGCAGGGCACTGAAAGCCTTGTTGAGATACTCCATACATCAAGACCAGTCCTGATGTAGAGAAAAGGGGGAAAGACTCTGTGGTGAATTCAGTTGGTCCCTTGGGGTTCTTGTAGGCATAGATTGGAGGTCCCATGTCCTTAGGTTGTCCTCACTGGGGGGGGGGCAGGCAAGGAAGCAGCATGCCTGCTCTTGTGTCGTCCCCACATGTGGAACCAGTGACACTTCTCATTTGCTAGAACCGTATCGTTCTATCCCTTGTTGCAAAGGGAACTTTGATATTTTCTCACTTTCTACCTACAGTTCCGGTCTGTCTCATCACCCATTACCAGTGAGCTGAAATGCAGAAGCTGTCCTGGTTAGAAACCACCCCAGAACCCACAGCTTTTCCACATCAGCCTCTGAGTCACTGGGCAAGTGAAACCCTAGGAAGGCCACGGGGGTCACCTGGGCATCCCCCGAACCCACGTGTTGCTCTGTGTTCTACGGTAGGGTGGCTCTTTCTTGCCTCTGTCCTCTGTTGCCTGTCTGTGATGTGCTCCCAACCTTCCCTTTATGCATGGTCCATTAGCCTAAGACCACGCCCAAACATCTACTCTACGATATCCTCCCTGCTTCTCCCGGAGCTCTTTCTCAGCAAGCTTTATTTTGCTCCCACGGAACACCCAAGGTTTCTGTTGTAGCACAGGCGCTGTGGGTTAGCCAGCTCTGTCTTCTATCTGTGAAACTTGAGGGTAGCTATCATAACTTACCACCCATGTAGAATGAACAGTTGGGACGTGGCAGGTGCTTTGAGGTAAGCATTGTATGAATTATTAATGATATGGTTAGTTTATATAGTGAATTTGCCTGTGCACGTGGATCTCCTGTCTGCTTCATGGCTGGTATTGGGAATCCACTGGATAAAAGGATCCGTTCTATAATAGCTCTCCTGAGGGTTGAGATTGGCATTGATTCTCACAGCCATCCACCCTGCTCTTTTGCATAGCACCTTTGCAGGGAAGGCCATTCTGGTATAATACTAGCCATGGCAGCAAACTGTGTCAGTTAGGATTAGGTTTGGTGATAAATGATGGGAAATTCAGGAACCCGGCATGGCTCAGCGGTTAAGAGCACCGACTGTTCTTCCGAAGGTCCGTAATGAGATTTGATGCCCTTTTTTGTTGTGTCTGAAGACAGCTACAGTGTGCTCATATATAATAAATAAATAAATCTTTAAAAAAAATAGCCGGGCGGTGGTGGCGCACATCTGTAATCCCAGCACTCGGGAAGGCAGTGGCAGGTGGATTTCTGAGTTCAAGGCCAGCCTCATCTACAGAGTGAGCTCCAGGACAGCCAGGGCTATACAGAGAAACCCTGTCTCTGTATAGACCAAAAATCCAAAAAAATCAAAAATCCAAGAAAACCAAAAAAAAAAAAATGGGAAATTCAAGGTGACAGCTTAAATAGATATACTTTACTCATGTAACAGACACAGGTAATTTTTTCATCTTGTTTTGCTTTTTGAAACAGGTCTCTCTTTGTAATCCAGACTATCCTGGAATTTAGTATGTAGACCAGGCAGACCTTGAACTTAAAGAGATTGCCTTCTTCTGACCCCGAGTGCTGGGGTTAAAGGCATGTGCTACCATGCCCGGACACAGGCAATTCTATCCAGGATTCCTGTGATGGTTTTACTTCATGAACTCCTCAGGGATCCAGGCTATTCTAGCTCTGCACTTCACTGTCCAGACTTTAGCTGCTGTCTTTCATGGTCCACATGGAGATTCAGTAGTCGTGTCTACCTTGGAAACACAGCCAGGAGGAAAGTGGAAGAGATAGACTCCAAGCTCGGCCAACTGTTTCTAAGAAGGTCCCTAGAAGTTCCTGGAATTTACCACTTGTCATTTTGTTTACATTCCATTGGTGGAACTTAGTCATATGGGCACACCCACCTACAAAAACATCTGGGAAGTATAGTCTTTATTCTGAGAGATCTTGTTCTCAGTATGGAAAAGGGGGGAGGGGGAATGGAATTGAGGTGTCATCAGCGCTGCCAAACTAAAGCATAGGACTCACCTCGAAGAGAATGAGAGTTTATTCTGGAGCCAAGTATAAGTGACCATGGGCCAGGAATGCACATTCAGGTTGCCCCAGACACCATATTCCAAGGTGGTAATGGTTTCATGAAGGTTTTATAGTTGGAAACTATGAATCATGCCACTCTTCAAGAGCATTGGTTAAAACACTAAGTAGGTAAATTTTATGTGATCACTTATGGGAAATCTCTGCTATAGATTACCAGTGTTACTTGATGATTGGGGGAAGCTAGTAGTCTGTTACTTTACCCTAAAGGGTTTCATATGATAGCCACAAGAGCATTAAATTAGACGGGTGCTTGTTAAGGAAGTAAAGATAGTCCAAGATGATTTAGGTTTTGGTCATGAAATTTTAGCCTTCTATAGTTGAGAAATTCACCCCACCCCCTTTTTAAAGATTTATTAGTTTTATGTATGTGAGTACACTATCATTGTCTTCAGATACATCAGAAGAGGGCATCAAATCCTATTACAGTTGGCTGTAAGCCACCATGTGGTTGCTGGGACTTGGATTCAGGACCTCTGGAAAAGCAGTCTGTGCTCTTAACCACTGAGCCATCTTGTCAGCCACCGTAGTTGAGAAATTCTAATCAGTCAGTCTCATAGACTTTAACACAGATGTGGCCTTCCCCCTGGGAACTTCAGTCCACAATAAATTTGCCACATACAGTATTTCCTTAGTACTTCGTGGTTGGGGCCGAGACTCATCTGGTAGATTAGGCAGATGGCTTGTTTAGGACACACGGGATACACAGCAGAGTCAGGAGAACAGGGAGCTGTTTCTCTGCTGTACTTTTGATACTGTCCACATTGAGAAGATGCTGGCTGCTTCACATCTTCCCATTGGTCAGCGTGGGAGAAATAGAATGAGGATCACCT